>NC_065593.1:30895640-31070294 GCF_024542745.1 Macaca thibetana thibetana | reverse complement strand
TTGATGACCAATAGACAAGTTTTGTGTCCCAGAGGAATGAGGAAGTGAGAAAGCTGAAAGAGGTGAAGAAAGAAGTCCATGAGCTACACTGTGGGACTTGGGCTAGCTACGAAAGGGAGCAGGAAGCAAAGAGAGCAACTGATACATTGGAGAAGATGTGAAAAGTTCGAGTCTGGATGTCTTAGATGAGAAACATGCAAAAGAAAGAAGGAAGGAAGGAAGGAAGAAAGGAAGGAAGGAAGAAAGAAAGAAAGGAGGAAAGGAGGAAGGAAGGAAGGACAGAAGGAAAGAAAGAAGAAAGAAGGAAGGAAGGAAAAGAAAGAAAGAGAGAAAGAGTGTAGATTTCTTGACGAGTCCCTAAATAGAAACAAGAAGAGAAAAGGAACTAAAAGACGAAGCCATGGCCAAGAGTGGAGCATTACAATGTAAGACTTCTAGTATGGAGCAGCACAGTTAGGGATACGGACAAGTGCAAGTCTTGGAGTAGAAAGCAAAGAACTCTGTTGACTGGAACGTGGCCACACCACACCTTGGTGTGATCTCAGGTATTGGATAGGTTGGCTGAATGTGGGAGAGGGGCCTAGAGATCTATTGAAGACAGAAACTGAGAAATAGAATGTAGAATATGGGCTTGTAAGGAGGAAGGGTTTGGAGAAACAGGAGAGCAGTCACTGAGTAGGTGAAGAGCTAGGAGAACATGTAGTTCTCCTACAGTAGTCTCTATTTGAAAAGCCATCAGGGAGATAGTTGATTCAGAAAATAGTTTTGCTTAGCTAAGATAAGGATGCAATTACGGAAGAAAGGGTGAGCGAATGTTTTACAGTGGAAAGGACGTTCCAGGAGCATGAGAGGAACTAGAAAGGTTCAACAGTAGTGCCATGAGTTCATAGAAAATAGGAAGCAAGCGGCCGGGCACAGTGACTCACGCCTGTCATCCCAGCACTTTGGGAGGCCGAAGCTGGTGGATCACGGGGACAGAAGATTGAGACCATCCTGGCTAACATGGTGAAACCCCGTCTCTACTAAAAATAGAAAAAAAAAATGAGCCAGGCATGGTGGTGGGTGCCTGTAGTCCCAGCTACTCGGGAGGCTGAGGCAGGAGAATGGCATGAACCCGGGAGGCAGAGCTTGCAGTGAGCCGAGTTTGCACCACTGCACTCCAGCCTGAGGGACAAAGAGAGACTCAGTCTCAAAAAAAAAAAAAAAAAAAAAAAAGAAAAAAGAAAAAAAAATACGAAGCAAGCATGTGTTTAGAGGTGCTGTACATTTTCAGCATTATAAATGAATAGAGATGAGTGGCAATAGTTTTTTGGTCCATAGACTTTTGGTAGACTAGTTTTGGAGCTCTTCCACTAAAGGGATTGCCTGCTGAACGTTGTTAGGAATGTAAGTACTGAAGGCAAACTGCCTGGGTTTGAATTTTATTCTGTCCCTTGCACCCTGCCTGAGTTCAAATCCTAGCTCTGCTTATTAAGTTCTTTTAAGGGGATGATCTTTGAGCAAATGTTGAGCTCCTGTTTTCCCAAGTAAATGGACACAATAGTTGCTACCTTGTGAAGGATTCATGTAATTGACCAGCGTTTACCAAGTAGCATCAGCCTTCAGTTTTAGTCGTTGGTGATTCTGTAGTTGCATTGTGAGGCGGTGCTGGGGTGGGAGGTGGTGTGTGCCTGTAGCACTTAATTGCAGGCAGAAAAGAAAAGATACTTTTGATAACCCAGAGGCAGCTTTTCTCTGCTTTTGTGTCAAAAGAGAAGAAGGGAGTTTGGAGAGGGATAGGAATTCTGTTCAATACTAAGCTCTCTTCCACAAAACCAGAGGTACATAGAATGTGTAATAATTCACAGAATTTCTAGACTGAAACGCTCTGAGTTTTTAAATTTTATTTTTTATTTTTTCAGGTTGAGACAGCTAAAGTTAATCTGTGGTGACGTTTTGGATGCACTGGCCAGACACCTCATTCCAGCAGCAAGGTTTTCTATTATGAAATGTAGGTTCTATGCTAGAAAGGAAAATGTAAGATTAAAAGTTGGCCTTTTTAGAATCATGACTTTCTTCTATGTAGGTTTCCAACTTTTATTTAAAAATAATTGTTTAATGGCCGGGCGCGGTGGCTCAAGCCTGTAATCCCAGCACTTTGGGAGGCCGAGACGGGCAGATCACGAGGTCAGGAGATCGAGACCATTCTGGCTGACACGGTGAAACCCCGTCTCTACTTTAAAAATACAAAAAACTAGCCGGGCGAGGTGGCGGCGCCTGTAGTCCCAGCTACTCGGGAGGCTGAGGCAGGAGAATGGCGTGAACCCGGGAGGCGGAGCTTGCAATGAGCTGAGATCTGGCCACTGCACTCCAGCCTGGGCTGGCAGAGCGAGACTCCGTCTCAAAAAAAAAAAAAAAAAAAAATTTGTTTAATGTTAGAAAGATAGTTGATGTTGGAATAAAAAGATGGTCAGGCTATTATAAAAATGCATTAGGTTTTGCTTTACTTATATTCTTTTGCTTTCATGGGACCTATCTCATTCCCCTCCCTCAAACGGCCACACATTGCACAGTGCTGGCCTAATGTTTCATGTAGAAAGTTTATTTTGTGATTAATACTCTTGTGCCATTTCTTGGAACCACCTGCTTGTTTAATTCTAGTCTATCAAGTGATAATTTTGTTCGTATTTAGAGGCTCCTCACTTAATTTCAGTGGGATTTTTGGTTATATTTAATAAGGAAAATAATATGAAATGTCTCAGAAAAAAAAAAAGAAACAAAGTCAATTATTCCTGAGAGTTTTTAAAATTATTGAAGTACACTTGTTAATTGTTAGTGTAGAACCTACATTTCATAATAGAAAACCTTGGCGTTGCCAGCGGTAGCTGCTGGAATGAGGTGTCTGTTCAGTACATCCAGAACGTCGCCTCAGATTAACTTTACCTCAGTCTCAACCTGAAAAAATAAAAATAAATTTAAAAAAATCAGATTGTTGAAGTCTAGAAATTCTGTAAATTATTACACATTCTATATACCTCTGATTTTGAGGAAGAGAGCTTACAGTATTGAACAGAATTCCTTTCCCTCTCCCAACTCCCTTCTTCCCTTTTGACACAAAAGCAGAGAAAAGCTGCCTCTCGGTTATCAAAAGTATTTTTCCTTTCTGCATGCAATTATGTGCTAAACACACACACACACACCACCCCCCACCCCAACACCCCCGCACAGTCCAAATACAGAATCACCAATGACTAAAACTGAACACTGATGCTACTTGGTAAACGCTGGTCAATTACATGAATCCTTCACAAGGTAGCAACATTGTGTCCATTTACTTGGGAAAACAGGAGCTAAGACATTTGCTCACGGATCATCACCTTAAAAAAATTTAATAAGCAGTGCTAGGATTTGAACTCAGGCAGGGTGCAAGGGACAGAGCAAAATTCAAACCCAGGCAGTTTGCCTTCAGTACTTATAATCCTAACAAGGTTCAAGAGGCAATCCCTTTAGTGGAACAGATCCAAAACTAGTTAACATACCAAAAATCTATGGACCAAAGTATTGCTATTCATTTCTATTCATTTATAATGCTGAAAACGTACAACACCTCTAAAGGCACATACCCAATTTGCTTCCTTTTTTTCTTTTTCTTTTTTTTTTTTTCGAGAGGGAATCTCGCTCTGTCGCCCAGGCTGGAGTACAGTGGCAGGACCTCGGCTCACTACAAGCTCCGACTCCCGGGTTCACACTGTTCTCCTGCCTCAGCCTCCGGAGTAGCTGGGACTACAGGCGCCTGCCTCCATGTCCGGCTAATTTTTTTTTTTTTTTTTTTTTTTTTTTTTTTGGTATTTTTAGTAGAGACGGGATTTCACCGTGTTAGCCAGGATGGTCTCAATCTCCTGACCTCGTGATCTGCCCATCTGGCCCTCCAAAAGTGTTGGGATTACAGGCGTGAGCCACCGCGCCCTGCCTTTTTTTTTTTTTTTTTTTTTTTTTTTTTTTTTTTTTTTTTTTGGTATTTTTGTTTGTTTGTTTTTGAGACGGAGTCTCTCTCGGTCGCCCAGGCTGGAGTGCAGTGGCGCCATCTCCGCTCACTGCAAGCTCCGCCTCCTGGGTTCATGCTATTCTCCTGCCTTAGCCTCTCTAGTAGCTGGGACTACAGGCTCGCGCCACTACCTCTGGCTAATTTTTTTTTTTTTTTTTTTTTTTTTTTGAGACGGAGTCTTGCTCTGTTGCCCAGGCTGGAGTGCAGTGGTCGGATCTCAGCTCACTGCAAGCTCTGCCTCCTGGGTTCACGCCATTCTCTCGCCTCAGCCTCCTCAGCGGCTGGGATTACAGGCGCCCACCACACGCCCGGCTAGTTTTTGTATTTTTAGTGCAGACAGGGTTTCACGTGTTAGCCAGATGGGTCTCAATCTCCTGACCTCGTGATCAGCCTCCCTCGACTTTCCAAAGTGCTGGGATTGTAGGCGTGAGCCACCATGGTCGACCTACTCATTGTTTTTAAACAGAACAGAACGTATCAGAGTGGGACATGTGAGGGGAAGAATGATTTAATGAAGTTTTTCACATACCGTGTGTGTATATACATATAGAAAAGGGTTCTTATTGTAGATCTTGCTCCAAAAACTTTGGTAGCCATCATTCTAGTGCAGCGGTTTTCAATTAGAGGTGATTTTGTCCTTCAGAGGACATTTGACAATGTCGAGAGTTACTTTTGACTGTCACAGCTTGGAGGGTGCTACTGACATCGAGTGGGGTGGAGACTAGGATGCTGTGACCATTCTACTATGCACAGGACAGTCCCCACAACGAAGGATGATTCTGCCCAAACTGTCAATAGCGCTGCTGTTGAGAAGCTGATTCTAAGAGGCAGGCATGTTACACATGACAGAGAACACGGAAGGGAATTACAGGGCAGGTGGAAAGGGAGCTTCGTAGGGAGAGGGCAAGGTGGGGGAACCACAGTTACTGACCCACCAGCTCTACTGGGCACTGTCCTGAGTGGGAAACTATTTGTATTATGTGTATTTGTGTAAGGTATTATGTGAAATCTTTAAAATGGCACTGGAAGGGGTAGGTATTATCCCAACCTATGAATGCAGAAACCAGGGTTCTGAGTGTTTAAGTAACATACCTGAGGTCACATAGAAAGTTATGAGTTGGGGCCAGGCATGGTAGCTTATGGCTGTTATCCCAACATTTAGGGAGATGGAGGCAGGAGATGCATTGAGCCCAGTAGTGGGTAAAAATGTGAGACTCTATCTCTAGAAATAAAGTTGTAAGCTGGGATTGATGTTACCATTGGATGTTACCACCCAACCTGAAATAGGTTGGGTGAAAGAATTTTGATGACCAATAGACAAGTTGTGTTCCAGAGAATGAGGAAGTGAGAAAGTTGAAAAAAGGAAAGAAAGAAGTCTATGAGTTACACTGTGGGACTTGGGCTAGCCAGGAAAGGGAAGCAGGAAGCAAAGAGAACAAATGATACACTGGGAGAAGATGTGAAAAGTTTGAGTCTGGATATTGTCCTGAGTATTAAATGGAAGAATGAGGAGCCTCTTCTGCATTCCCCTGGCATCCAGTGGGTGGAGGCCAGAGAAGCTGCTAAACATCCTGCCAGGTGCAGGACAGCCCCCGTCACAAAGAACTGTCTGGCCCCTGATGTCAGTAATGCAGTATTGAGGAACCCTCGTGTGGGGGAAAGAGAAGAAACTCAGAAGCTTGGCAGATCTCAATTCAAACCCTGGTTGTACCATCTCCAGTAGGCCTTGCTTGGTCAGGGAATACTATCTAGCTAAAATTCATTGACTTCATTTTGTTTTCATTGAATTTATGATTTGTTGGCTCTCCATTTGTGAGAGTGATAAAAGTTTCCTTTAAACACGAAATTGTAAATATAAACAGGTAGGCCATTCACAGAAATATATAAAATATGTCATAGGAAAGGTGGCACTCTCATATGGCAATAAATATAACAGAGGCCCGCAAATGACCTGAGTGACCTGGAGTGACCTAAGCACTGACTTCCAAACGCCGTCCGTAGGACATCCTGCATCCCCCAGACCCTTTCCTGGGTCCTTCTGCGCCCTAAAACCCCCTAGACCATCCAGACCTCAGGCCACCCACCTCTCCGTTGCCAGAGCAGTCTCCATTCCGGAACGTGCTGGTCACCACCAACAGCAGCTGCTCCTCCTCCAGGCAGCTCAGCTTATACTCATCCATGCAGAGAACCTGCACGGCACCCCGGTGGACACAAGCCCTCAACTCCCAGTAGACACTCTGGGCTTCCTCCCACACCTCCCCCCGGCCGGGGCTCCTGGGCTTATCTGTCTCCCCCAGTGCCCAGCACAGGCGTGGCACAGAGGAAGTGAATGGACCGATTTGAACACATCATCCTCGATTCTCCTTCCCCGCTCAAGCCCTGCAGCTAACCCATCGACAAGCCCTGGAGGTTCTGCCTCCAAAATACTGCCTATCCCATGTCCAAACGCCTCTCACCACGTCCACTGCTACTTGCAATTGTGTGTGTGGAAATATTTCCACAAAATTGGAATGAGCAGGTCACAGCGGCGCCTGGAGGGAATGGCCGGGGACATGTGCCCTCACCTTGTTATTCTATCCGGGCCCACCCAGCTGAGGATGGGGGACCTGCCACCACCCTCCTGGCAGTTCCGGACTCCGGGGAGCCAGCAGGGGAGGACCCAAGAGTGTTTTCAGCGACCTGGCTGACCTGGTCATCAGTCACTCCCACCTTGGCCTAGGCCTCTACGTGGCACAGATCACAACTCATTCCAACCTGGCATTACACTGGCCTGAGCCGTGTCCTTAGGGTCACGTACGTCCCCCCAGAAGCCGTGCAACCTTGGAAAACCCATCAGCCTAACAGTCAGGTTCCTCCTCTGTGCATTAACAATGACATTGATGCCTGCTTTGCAGGGCACTGGGAGGGTAGAGGGAGGTGTATGCTGGAGAGTTCCCCGAGGGCAAGGCCTGGCTCTGCGTCACTCACTCTCAGATCCTCAGAGCCTGGAGCTGGCCCAGCAGGTGGCCACCATTCCCTAAGAGTTGGATTTGATCCCTCAGTGCTGAAGGCAGGGGATGGAGCTTCGACAGACACCCTGTGTCCTGTCTTCTTTATCTGCAGCTTACTCATCCTCACCCCTTTCACATGCACCCTGCAGGGCAGGTGTTCACTGAGCTTCCACAAAATTCACTAGAGCAGCTGATGGATACTGGGGCCTGGATTCACGGTCAAAGTGTTTCTCAAAGGGCGCTTTCCAGAACACCATGGAAAACTCATTTGCTGTATAAGTTTGAAAACCCCTGCCCACAGGTCTCCCCTTGTGTACGAGCAATCAGCTCTACCATTCAGCCCAGGTGTGTGTTTGCTGAACCATCTGGAGGAAGCTGAGGAGACATGAGCTGAAGGCAGAGGGTGAGTCCAAGGTTGGATCTTGGGACAGGTAAGAGAAGTTGGGCAAAAATGGGATAATTCCAGCCTCAATAACCTTAGATAATAGTTCGCATTATTATTTAGTTAATTGGATCGTACCTACGTTAAATTTCTTAAGTTTTTTAAGAGATAAAGCCTCACTCGGTCACCCAGGCTGGAGTGCAGTGGTGCAGTCATGGCTCACTGCTTCCTGGAACTCATGGGCTCCAGCAATCCTCATGCCTCAGCCTCCTGACTAGGTGGGACTATAGGCACACGCCACCATGCCTGGTTAATTTTTTTGATTTTTCTCTAGAGACAGGGTCCACCTATGTTTCCCAGGCTGGTCTCAGACTTCTAGATGCAAGCGAAGTCTAGACCAGCCTGGGCTAAGTCGGCCTGTGCCATCCAAACGGAGTCTCATGTCCTGAGACAGGGCGTCCAGATGCCCCAGTGCAGGGCCCTCCTGATTGACACCTGCTCCCCTGTACTCATTAGCAACCTCACCCACCCTACTCTCTTTTTTTTTTTTTTTTTTTTTTTTTGAGACGGAGTCTCACGCTGTCGCCCAGGCTGGAGTGCAGTGGCGCGATCTCGGCTCACTGCAAGCTCCGCCTCCCGGGTTCACGCCATTCTCCTGCCTCAGCCTCCTGAGTAGCTGGGACTACAGGCGCCCGCCACCGCGCCCGGCTAATTTTTTGTATTTTTAGTAGAGACGGGGTTTCACTGTGGTCTCAATCTCCTGACCTTGTGATCCGCCCGCCTCGGCCTCCCAAAGTGCTGGGATTACAGGCGTGAGCCACCGCGCCCGGCTCACCCACCCTACTCTCAAGGCACACTTGGCCCTCGTATCTGGGAGCTCTGCATCTGTGGATTCAGCAACAGCAGATGGAAGATATTCAGAAAATAAATTGGATGGTTATGTCTCTACTGAACATGTGCAGATTTTGTTCTTGTCATCATTCCCTAAACAATATAGTTATCACAACCATTTATATAGCATCTGCATTGTATTACATATCATGAATAATCTAGAGATGGTCTAATGTCTACGGGAGGATGTGCATAGCTTGTATGTAAATACTAGGCCATGTTATGTCAGAGACTTGAGCATCCATGGATTTTGGCATCCCCGGGACCCTAGAACTAATCCTCCATGGATACCAAGTGACGATTGTATAAACTCACTCAGGAACGCTGCTCAGTGGAGGAAGGGCCCAGTTCAGGACACACAGGGATATCCTCCCTGGACTACTGTCCATCCATCCATTGATCCATTGTCCTCTACTCCCACGCCCATCTATGATTGTCCCAATGACAGTCCTAGCAAGAGGAGACAAGAAAAAAGACCAGTTCACATTGTCCAGTTTTGAGGTCTTGGAAGAAGTTGCACCGGCATGAGAATAGGGGGGTCAGTTTCCTCCGGGATCCAGAAAGCATATCAGGCCCCCTCGGGGTAAGGAAATGAGCGTGGGCTCTCCAGCGGCCACACAGGCCTGCAGTAGGATGGGGCTGGGGCTGGCCATGTGGATCACCTGGGCCTCATGAGGGGAACAGAAAGACCAGGGAGCAGAAGAGTATGGGGGCAGCTGGTTACCTAAGGAGAAGGCACCTCAGGGAAGGGGTCTGTATTGGTTTGTTTTCACACTGCTATAAAGAAAGACCTGAGATAGGGTAATTTATAAAGGAAACAGGCTTAATTGACTCGCAGTTCAGGGAACTTACAATCATGGCGGAAGGCGAAGGGGAAGCAGGCACCTTCTTCACAAGGCGGCAGGAGGGAGTGAGTGGAGAACGAGGAAGTGCCACACTTTGAAACCATCAGCTCTCCTGAGAACTCCCTCACTCTCAGGGGAGCAGCACAGGGGAAAACAGTCCCCAGATCCAATCCCCTCCCACCAGGTTCCTCCCTTGACACAGGAGGATTACAATTCTACATCAGTTTTGGGGTGGGGACTCAGAGCCAAACCTGTAAGGGTCTCAGTCTATTTTGCGACTCCCCAGGGCTAAGGCTGAGTACAGACCTGCTGGCCCTGCACTGCAGCACGCGAGGGCTCTGCCAGTGCGCCCCCATCTGCTGCTTCCTGGAGATCGTGGCTACTTCTTCCAGAGAAGGGTGAATTTGCCCCCCTGCTGCCCCTGCAGGGCCTTGTGAAGCCCTGGCCAAGTCCTCCAAGGGTAAGGGCAGTCAACTGGGCTCCTTGCTCTTCTTGCTGCTTGAGTGACAACCCTGGGGTCATCCCTAGGCCCCGTCACTGCCCCTGTTTCTAAATGGAGAACATTTTGGCAAATCTTCCTGGCAGAGGCCGGGGGCTCATCCCTGTCGTCTGTTCTAGCTTGGGAAAGCCAGGTGAAGACATCTGGGCAAGCAGACAGTAGAGTGGCCCCCAGGAAGGGTGGGTGGAGGGCACTGGCCTTTGGACTTCCCTGGACCGGGGTGGGAAGGAGGAAGTTTACCAGGAAGTAGAGCTCTCAGGGTTATGGTTAGGAGGAGATGGTAGTGCTGGTGGGGTGATGGGGCTATGGCTGGTTTGGGGTGGAGGAAAGTGACAGCCAAGGTTTGTCAGCCTGCAGAGGGGTGACTGACTCATGGACTCGGGGCTGAGGAGCCCAGTGGTTGCCCTTAGTTCTTGGATCCTCGGAGACTTCTGGAGCCTGGATCTGGGCAGCCTAGGGGTGGAGGTGGTGAGGGGCAGGAGTAGGGATGGGAGGGGAGGCCTTGCATGACAAGGTGCAGGGCAGGAAGCCAGCCAGGGACTGGTTTGCAGTGGCTGCTCCCATCCCCATTCCCATGCCAAAACCCACCCCTACCCCCACCCTGGTGCAGGGTCTGTCCTGGGCAGGTGTCCTCTGGCCTCAGCAGATCCCAAGCTGGAAGCTGGCAGCCACACAGGGATGTCACTTGTGCCAGCTTTGTCCTGCACTTTGCTTCCTGAAGTGTGAGGCGCCCGCCCAGGAGAGCATGGGCACACCCCACACCTCTCATTTTGAGGGTGCTGGGAGGTGGGGGACCGAGGTCCTGCAGCCCTGTGCTTGTGCCGGGAAAATTAGCCTAGGAGTCCCGTGTCCACCCATCCATGTGGATTCCCAGGAGCATGAATAAGTGGCATGCAGAGAGATGAGGAGGGAGAGAGAAGTGGAAAAAGAGAGAGAAAGAAAGATAGGGAGAAGGGAGTGAGAGAGAGGAAGAGAGATGGCGAGAGAGACAGAGGAGGCTGAGAGGATAAGGAGCGAGAGAGATGGGGAGAGAGACACAAAATGCAAAGAGACAGAGAGAAACGTGCATGAGTAGGAGGTCGAGTTACTCTTGATGCCAGTTCCCAGTGAAAACTGTAGGCCACCATCACCTAACCACACATGCAATAAATCTTCTGCCTGCTGCTTAGAGCCCTGAGAACCCCTTCTCGTGGAGCATAAAACCTTTGACTGCAGCCCTTCCTCACTGCAATTTTGTTGTGTCTTCCGGTGAACCCTGACGTCTTGTCTATTGCCTTCCTGGGCTCAAGGATCCACCAAAACCTGATGCCTCTTTTGGGAGGAATTGCAGTGCCTTCAACTCACTAGGCTCACCAGGATGCTTGCGCACTTGGCTGGGGCCCTAAGCAGCTGGGGACATGCTGGGGCTCTGCTTCTCTCTTTCAGTAAGGCGAACTAACAAAGAGACTAAAGCATGGTCTGTGGAGAAGGCACTTGTGCAAACACCGGACGAACGAGAGGCCTGAGTTGTCTTCCTTTCTCCTAAAAGCATGCATTCCTGGCTAGGAGCGGTGGCTCAGGCCTGTAATCCCAGCACTTTAGAAGGCCAAGTTGGGCGGATCACCTGAGATCGGGAGCTCAAGGCCAGCCTGACCAACATGGAGAAACCCCATGTCCACTAAAAATAGAAAATTAGCCAGGTATGGTGGCGCATGCCTGTAATCCCAGCTACTCAGCTGGCTGAGGCAGGAGAATTGCTTGAACCCAGGAGGCGGAGGTTGCAGAGAGCTGAGATTGCGCCATTGAACTCCAGCCTAGTTCCACGACGAGTGGAACTCCATCTCAAAAAAAAACAAAAAAAAAACCATGCATTCCCTCCCAGGCCACCCTAGTGAGGGCATGAAGCACAGCATGTGTGTGTGACTGTGTGTGCGTGCGTGTGTGTGTGCAGGTATATGCACATCTATGTATGTGCATGTGTGCGCGTGTGTGTTTGTGTGTTGCAGGGGTTTACAGTGGACAGGATGTCAGAGGACAGCTGCAGCTCCAAGCTGCAAGTCTCTGACAGAATGCTTAACGTTCCCTGGACCACAACAAGAGAGTGTTTTCATTTGCACCCAGTTTTATTATCATTTAAATCTGTATTTTTTTGTAGCATGTAAAACTTAAGTTGCTTAACTATTCCTTGAAGCATTTACACCAGTGGTTCCCAACCTTTTTGCTACCTGAGACTAGTTTTCTTGAAGACAACTATTCCACGGACCTGCAAGGAGGGGAAGGGATGATGCGGAGATGATTCAAGCCCATTACATTTATTGTGTGCTTCATTTCTATTATTATTTCACTGTAATATATAATGAAATAATTACACAATTCACCATAATACAGAATCAGTGGGAGCCCTGAGCTTGTTTTCCTGTAACTGCATGGTCCCATCTGGGGGTGATGGGAGACAGTCACAGATCATCAGGCATTAGGTTCTCATAAGGAGCACGTAGTCTAGATCCCTGGCTTGCACAGTTCACAGTAGGGTTCATGCTCCTATGAGAAACCGCTCATCTGACAGGAGGCAGAGCTCATGCGGTAATGCGCAGGATGGGAAGCAGCTGTTTCTACAGATGAGGTTTTGCTCACTGGCTGGCTGCTCACCTCCTGCTGTGCAGCCTGGTTCCTAACAGGTGGGGACCCGATTTACCCAGCAAGATAAATACATTATTATGTCAATTGAAATTATTCACCCTGCATCACCCAAAATTACCTTGCATACCTACACCCACCCGAGGGTCCCGTAGTGCACTTTGGGAGCTGTAGACAGTAAGCCTGGAGCTCCGTTGCACGTTCCATCCCTTCACCATCTGTGGGCTAACAGGCTGCGTTAGTTTCCTAGGGCTGTTTTACAGGACCACAGACTGGGCACCCTCAACAACAGAATGTTACTGTCTCACAGTCTTGGAGGCCATGAGTCCAAGATCAAGGTGTCAGCAGGGTGGGTCCCTCTGAGGCTGTGCAGGAAGGCTCTGTTCCAGGCCTGTCTCCTGATGCGCTTGTGGACATCTTCTCCCTGTGACTCTTCATTAAGGGTGATTCTGGTGAGGGCTCAGAAGAGGAGACTTGGACAGAATGTTGGTAGATAAATATGTCAGTGGAAACCAGAGGGTAAACAGGATTCCATCCATGCCCAGGGTTTTCTGGGGACACAGCTGTCCGAGCAGCAGCCATTCCCAACCGAGTTCTATTCCTGGAAAGCCAGGCAACAGCTGGGGCTGGGCCCTCTACGATTTGTTTAGTGACCTGATTATGTGGGAGGCCTGGAGCCGGTGGTTGGGGGCGGGGGTGGCAGCACCCCACCTCATTACATCACTCACTTCCCAGGCCCTGCCCTCAACCCCTCCTGACCAGGCCCTGGCCTGGTTCTCAGTCACCCTGTCCCAGTGGGTGCTTCAGACCACTCACTGACCAAGTGAGGGACTGACTGGAGGTTACAGAGTGCTGTGTTTATGTGACCTGAGAATATGTGTGCACAGACTATGCCCGCAGTGTCCTTGCACAGTTGAGCATGTACATGTGCTGCCTGTGTGTAGGCAGCCTGTCCACACATGCCTAGGGGTGTGACTCCGTGTCCTGGTAGATGGGGAAGGAGAGCGGGAGTTGTGCCCAGGGTCCCCTGATTACTTCTGTGGGTGCATGTTTGTGCGTCGTTAGGGGTGCTTGGGGGTATGCAAGATTCTGCCCTGGGCAGATCACCTGTGTGTGTGTGTGTGTGTGTGCATTAGGGAGTGTACTGTGTTACAGCATCCTCAACCAACTCTGTATGTGTGCTTGTTTGTGTGTGTGTGTATGTGTCCTACAGGTGTGAGCGAGTGGACGCTTCCACTACGTGCCTGCACACTTGTGTGAGCACTTGCATTGTCCTTGCACACCTGCGTGTGTCCCGTGAGAGTGAATGGAGCCCAGCATGTGCTGGCACCTGGAGGAACTTGTGAGTGTGCATTCTGTGGGTCCCTGTCCTGGCTGGCTCCCCGCTTGTCCTGAGGGCGTGCGCGCGTGGGGTCCCAGGCAGGCGTGCCCTCCAGTGTGAGTGCGAGTGAGTGTGGCCCCACCCAGCTCTCTCTGCTCTGTGCTGCCCGCGCAGCCCGCACACTCATCCTGCGTGGTTGCTGCTGGGTGACGCCAGCAGCTCACCCTGGTTGGTTACAGCGGGTGGTTGCTGGGCCGGCCCCCTGCCTGCCAGCCTCTGGCGCACACTGGCGCTGGCGGTCGCAGAGGCCCCGCCGTGCCCCGCCGGGCCTGCTGAGCCGCCCCTGGGCCGGGGTCCCTCCGGGCCATGCCGTGCCCAGGCGGTGCAGCGCTGCCTGTATGACCTCCCTCCGCGGCACGGGGAAAAGGCGACCATCTGCCTCCAGGAGCATGTGGCCATCGACATGTACCCCGGACCCATATCTCTGGCTACTTCCCGCGGGACCTGCCCCATGACGCCCGCGCGTGCCTGGCCACCTCCGAAGTCGCCCGCGACGACGACGAGGATGGGGACCATCTCTTCGGAGCCTAAGGATCCAGCACTGCGCAGCAGCCCTCCAAGCCGCCAGAAGACGAGCTGGACGCCGAAGGCTACGAGTGGACGACTGCAGTAGGTTTCCAACTCGCCGACTTCGCGCCCCTCCAGTGGCTCCTGCTTTGCTGTCCCTGGCTTCGGGGTGCCCTCGGTCCCTCCCTGTCGCGTCGTCGCGTTTTCCCTTGGCATAATCCCCACCGCGGGGCCACAGACCCCTAAAGGCTCTGTGCTCTCTCCACGCCCTGCCCAACGGCTCCGACCCCTCCCCCGAACGGACAGGAGAGGTGGAAGTTTGGGGGCACCCGCTGCGGGTGTCCCATTGCAGGGGCTGGGCTCCCTGCCCGCCAGCCCTTTGGGAGCTCAGGCGCTGGCAGCCGCTTTTGTTCCCGGGAAGGGCGGAGTTGCGTCCCGGGGGAGACCTGTTGCAGCCGGGAGCGTGGTCGCTCCCCGCTGGCCGGCCGCTCCGGGAAGGCCCCGCAGCAGAGGGTCGGGGCTGGGGCGGGCTGGGGAGGGGGCCCAGGGCTGGGGCCGGTTCGACCTCCTGGGTGGCGCGCGGGCCTAGGAAATACGAGGACCGTCGGGCTGCTAGTCCTTTGGAAAAACCTTGGCGGTTACTCCTCTGGTGACCATGGACCCCGCGCGGCGTTCTCCCGGGGCAGAAAGGACGCCCCTCCTCCCGGACCGAGCCCCGAGCCCCATGGAGCAGGCAAGCGCCGGAGTCCCTGGGCCAAGCCAAGGTCAGCAGGCGCTCTGGCACCTTTTCCCGCCCCCGAGGGTGCCTGTCAGGCGCGGCAGGGACTGGCTGGGAAACCGAGGCCGGAAGAGGTCGCAGTCCACCGAGGAATCAATTTGTGGGGTGGGGCTGGGATGGGAGACCTCTCCCCATTCCCACCAGCCCAGCCCAGCTGTGGCCTCAGCCGTATCACTCAGAAAACCAGCCTCAAACCCCAGCCTTGCCAGGGATGTGGACCTTGCCTGGTGAGAGTCCTGCTCAGGATTCTCCAGGGCCCCTCCCCCGCGCAGCAGGGGTGTCTGCGCCTGGCCTGGGCACTCACCAGGGCCTGCAGGCTGCCGGGCTGGAGTTTCCTTAGCATCAAATGTGCCACCGGAAGCTGAAGGTGGGGATTGGATTACCAGTGCCCCCCGGAGCGCAGACCTCCCCATCTCTCCAGGATCCGGGGTCTGCTTAGGGGTCCACTTAGAGGTATATCCCCCAGGCATTGGAAGTGGGGATGGGAGGCCCTGAGCCATGGTGGCTCCCCCAGTCCCCAGTTCTTTCTCTGTGTAAATCCAGCTTTGCAGGGAAGGGGATGTGGTGCATTTCCCGGAAGAGCTGGGGTCCTGGAGTGTGGGGAGCTGGGGTTGGGGTGTGGGGAGGGTCCCAGGGTGGGTGAGCTGAGCAGGACTGTCACAGGCCTCTGGAGGGCCTGGGGGAAGCTGGAGGTCCCCGGGGTGCACCCTAGCTTGTCCACTCTTCTAAGGGCCAGTCGCAGTTTGCTCATCTGTAAATAAGGTTGATTGTCCCTGCCCCATGTGGCTGTTGTGAGCATTCAATGAGCGCTGCCAGTCCTGGGAGACTCTTGGTTTTTTTAATTGTGCTAAAATACACAAATATAAATTTCCCATTTCAACCATTTTTTACGCCTTCACTCCCCACCCACCCACCCATTTTTAGCGTACAGTTCAGTTGTGCTCAGTACCTTCTACCTTCACACTGTGTGCAAGCCATCTCCAGAACCCTCTTCACCCTGCAAAATTGAAACTGGACCCATTAAACAACAGCTCCCCATTCCTCCCCCCCGGTCCCTGGCAACCGCCATTCTGCTTCCTTCTCTGTAGATGTGACTATTCTAGGAACCTCGTATAAGTGCAATCACCAGTATCTGTCCTTTTGTGTCTACCTTCTTTCATTCAGCAGAATGTCTTCAGGCTTCATCCATATTATAGCGCGTGTCAAAACTTCCTTTTTCAGGCTGAATGATACTTGAGAATCAAAATCTCCTCTCCCAAACACATCGCCAGCAACAGCATCTGAGAGGCCCAGGGAGGGGCAGGGCTGGGGTTTTGGGAAGAGGCTCTCCTCTCAAAGCCAGATCCCACATCTCTCCCCTCAGTGCCAGCACCAGCCAGGGCCTCCTCTCATGGCTTACTCCACCTGTCCCTCCCGTCGGAACTGCCCCTAAACCATGGGATCAGTTTCTGTCTCCTGCCAACTCACCAGCTGGGGAGGGTCTACCCAGGAGCCCCCCAACAGCTCCCTGACCTGGAATCAGCCTCCTGCCCTCCCCCTTCTGTGGACAGAGGTCACACTCCGTGGGAGAGCAGCCCCACAGAGGGCTGACTGGAGGCACTGGTGGGAGCCCCGGCTCAGGGCCAGGGAAGCCACTTGTTTGGGCACAGAAGCTGGCGGCAGCACAGTGACACGGCCTCAGGAAGTGCCCACTGGTCCTTTTGCTTCTGGCCAAATGTGTGGCTGTTCAGGGTGCTCAGGGACCTGCCGGGTGAAGGAGTGGAGAGGCGGCACAGAGGGCCCATCACAGTCCAGGGATCTGAAGGACAGAGCAGGCATCACTCCTGTCCCAGTGTGGCAGCGCCCCCAGCCTAGCCCCCAGGGGCCTCTTGGGGTGCAGAGGTGGGACAACCAGAGCCACTAGACAGACATGCCAAAACTTCTGGTGGCCCAGAGGTATGCAAGTGAAATGTGTCAGGACCCAGTGAAAACATTCTGAGCTACAACAAACAAATGTATACGAATTGTAAGAATAAGACACAGTGGTCAAGCACCCCCTGCACAGGGTGGGCCACCAGATTCCCAGAACTCTGCACTCCAGGCACGTGGTGGGAAAGGCAAGAGGCCAGGGTGAGGGAGTTGGGTTTGGAAGAGCAGCCATGTCACCGTGGGCGCACATGGGGCCACTGAGCCAGGCCCTGTCCACGATGTAGTCCCACAGTGCAGGGCACAGCTCACATACGCCCACCTGACCTCAGCCACTTCTCTGGCATCTTGCAGGGGCCTGGCATGCAGGGAAGGGGAGGAAACGCTCTGCCTGCCAGGCCCTGTGTCCACATCGTCTCCCTCTTTCTCACTCCAGCCCTGGGAAGATGGGACTACTACATGCTTACCCTTTTTTGTCTTTTAAATTTTGGGAAACGGTTTCAGTCTGTTGTCCAGACTGGAGTGCAGTGGCATAATCATGGTTCACTGTAGCCTCTGCCTCCCAGGTTCAAGCAATGCTGCCTCAGCCTCCCTAGTAGCTGGGACCACAGGCATGTGCCACGACAGCCAGCTAACTTTTAAATTTTTTGTAGAGATGGTGTCTCACTATGTTGCCCAGGCTGGTCTTGAACTCCTGGGCTCCTGGGCTGGGATTACAGGTGTGAGCCACTGCGCCCAGTTCAGGCGCAGATGATGATAAAGCTGAGGCTTAGGGTGAAAAGTACTCATCCACTTCATAGCTAGTGAATACAGGGGCTGAGCCCAGAAAGCAAGCCAGCCGACCCCCAAACTTCTGCCCTTTGCCAGTGGCAGAGTAGTTAGGTGGTTGGAAGCCCCCCGATGCCCCGGAGCTCTGCCAAACCAAGGTGGGGTCGGCCTGGGAGGAAGACAGCCTCCCCTTGGAGATGAGCCTGGTGTGAGCTGCCACGCTGCCTCCCCGCCCTGGCTGGGTGGAAGCCTTTCGGTGCATCTTTGGATAATGTTCTGGGGTTACCGGCTGTGCCCCACAGATGCCACAGCTGCCTGCCTACAGCCCTGTGCTCCAGCTCAGAAGAAAAAAAAATGCAATTTTCAGAAACAAGAGCCTGCTGAGGTGAGCGAGAGCTGACAAGAGCCCATCTGTGTGTCCCTGGCTGTACACGCTTGGCTGGGTTTTCTAAAGGAAGCGAAGGCAGAGTGAGTGAGGGGCGCCGTCTTGTGGACGAACCCTCTGTGGCCAGTCAGCTTATGTGACCTCTGTGAACTGACTGGGAGTTGTGACAAATATGGCCAGCAATGGTGCCTGGTCTCGGATGGTGTCCTGGGGTTCCGTGGATTTAGGGCCAGTGAGGGACATGGCCTCTCAGGAGGCCCTGCTGGGAAGATGGGGGAGGGGAGTCAGGACCAGGGAAGGGCCTGACCAAAGCGGGGTGGGGAGGGAGTCTCAGAGGAATGCCAGTCACCGGGCTTTCAGGATGATGAGGAGAGAAAGTCTGTCCTGACAGAGGCCCCATGACACCTGCCCTGGGCCAGGATGTTTGGGGGAGGGGAGATTGCACGGGCATTGGGCCGCCCTCACTCCTTCTGTCTGGAGGTGTGGGGCCAGGGGCTTCTGTGAAAGAGGCCATAAATGGACCCAGCCAGGAGATCCAGGGGACAAAGGCATCTGCTGGCCCAGGCACCTGCAGGCCCTGGCAGCTCCGTCTCCTTGATTTCCCGTTCACACCCTTTGCTGTTCTTTACTCAGGACCTGAAGCCCATGGACCACAATGGGCTGTCAGACCCCTGTGTCAAGCTGCACCTGCGGCCAGGAGCCAGGAGGAAGGTGAGGGAGTTTCACCCTGGCTTGCCCACCAGCTGTGACCACTCATGGCGATGGGGCCTGGACTGGGCTGGGGGCACCCAGGGAGGCCCACAGATGCCACTCCTCCTCAGAGCCCAAGCAAGCCGATGAGACCTCAGCCATTTACCTCCATGCAGAGCAGCCGGTCTGTCCCACACCTGGGATGCCTTCCAGCATAACCTACCTGCTGATCTGGAGAAAGCCCTGGAGAATTTCCAGGCTGGTTTTTTATTTTTTATTTTTTTTTTTTTTTTTTTTTTTTTTTTTTTTTTGAGACGGAGTCTGGCTCTGTCACCCAGGCTGGAGTGCAGTGGCGCGATCTCGGCTCACTGCAAGCTTCGCCTCCCGGGTTTACGCCATTCTCCTGCCTCAGCCTCCCGAGTAGCTGGGACTACAGGCGCCCGCCACCTCGCCCGGCTAGTTTTTTGTATTTTTTAGTAGAGACGGGGTTTCACCGTGTTAGCCAGGATGGTCTCGATCTCCTGACCTCGTGATCCGCCCGTCTCGGCCTCCCAAAGTGCTGGGATTACAGGCTTGAGCCACCGCGCCCGGCCAAGGCTGGTTTTTTATAAGAAGCATTCTCAGCTGGAGGTTGCTATGATGTGCCAACAAAGAACTGTGGTCAGATCACATTGGAAAACATTATTAAACCAGTTTCTTTACTGCAGGACTTAACCAGAGCCTTTAATGTGCTGATGGGCTGTTCCTTGACTCTCAGTAAAGGGGATGAAGTAGGCAGCATCTGCCCAATGTATTTGACCACAGAATCCTCATTCCCACGAGAGATGGGCCAAAAGGCCAACCACAAATGCAGTTAAGGCACCAGCACAACACATGCATCTAGGAGAGGAGAGAAAAAAAATGCTATTAAATAAAAGCATCAAGGTGATCTTGAGCCATGAAAAATCAGAACTTCTTAGACTTACTTCCTTCTGTGCATCCTACACTTCAGTGTTGTTTTATTTTTAATTTCATAGGGCAGAGTCTGAGTTGACTTGGGGACCTAAATGTGCATGCCTGGGGCCCACCGCAGTCCAGGAGGACCACCCCAGAGGGGAACATTGCGTCTTCTCTGGGGAAGGCAGGGCTGTAGGAAACACGGCAGTGCCCCACCACCTACTCCTGGGGAAGAAATGGCTCCTCACACCAGGCCTCGATGTCCTTATGCTGCAAGTGGAGCTCAGGGATGTGAGAGCCAAGAGCGAGTGTAACCAGAGAAGTGTGCCCAACGCGGGGGCTCAGTGACCCCTAACTCGTGGGACTGGAGCTGGCAGGGCCTGTTGTAGGAAGTCCCCGGGACTCTCCCCAGTGTTTTATAAAGAGCAGTCTCCTTACAGGCAAGCTCCTGAAAGCTGTGCGAGAGAGGGATTCCTGTGTCCTTTCCACGGTGGGGAACCTGACGCTGCCACAGAGCTGGAATTGGAACCCCGGGTTGCCTGACCTCCAAGCCTGGGCCGGGGTGGCGGGCATCAGACTGAGTCAGACACGGAGCTCAGAGTCACTGGCACAGGAGAAGGAGTTGTGGCAATGTTCCAGCTCAGAGAGGTCACTGCACGAGCATGCCCAAGGACAGGATGGGTTCCAGGCAAAGGGGACAGTCCGCAGAGACAGGGCATGCCCTCGGAAGGAGACTTCATTTCCACACCAGGCGTCCTGTAGAACCCACCCCAGGGCATCGGGGCTGGAGCTGGGATCCTCCTTGGATGAGCCTCCTATGGCTGCTGCAGCAAATGAGCACAAACTTAGAGGCTTAGAGCAGCACACTTACTATCTCACAGCTCTGCAGGTTAGAAGTCCAACAGCGGTCTCCCTGGGCTCATGTCAAGGTGTTGGCAGGGCTGCATTCCTTCTGGAGCCTGGGGATTCCACCCATTTCCTGGCTCTTTCCAGCTTCTAGAGGTCGCCTGCCCTCCTTGGCTGGTGGCCCCTTCCTCCATCTTCACAGCCGTCCCGGTTGCATCTCCCTGACCTTCTTCCTTGGTGACATCTCGCTCTCTCTTCTCTGTTCTTTCTTCTGCTTTTAAGAAGCATGTGACCGGCCGGGCGCGGTGGCTCAAGCCTGTAATCCCAGCACTTTGGGAGGCCGAGACGGGCGGATCACGAGGTCAGGAGATCGAGACCATCCTGGCGAACACGGTGAAACTCCGTCTCTACTAAAAAATACAAAAAACTAGCCGGGCGAAGTGGCGGGCGCCTGTGGTCCCAGCTACTCGGGAGGCTGAGGCAGGAGAATGGCGTGAACCCGGGAGGCGGAGCTTGCAGTGAGCTGAGATCCGGCCACCGCACTCCAGCCTGGGCGACAGAGCCAGACTCAGTCTCAAAAAAAAAAAAAAAAAAAAAAAGAAGCATGTGACCACATTGGGCCACTCAGACAGTCTAGGATAATCTCCCTATTTTAAAGTCAGCTAATTAACAACCCTAACTCCATCTGCAGGCTCAGTTCCCCTTGGCATATCAATAACATATCCACAGCTTTGGAGATGAGGACATGGCCATCTCTGGGGGCATTGTTCTGTCTACCACACCCTTTGATGCTAATAAGATCATTTTTTCCTTTCTCCAGGCAAATAAGCTCAGAACAAAACTCTCCGTAACACTGTGAACCCCGCGTGGAACAAAACCCTCATTTCCTATAGGATCACAGGTGAAGACATGACCCACAAGACCCTGCAGTGGGTGAGGGCCCTCGGCTGCCTGCTCCCTCCCCGAACCCCACCCACAGGAACTGATGCTGGTGCAGGCTCAGGTTCAGACCTCAGACCCTAGTCTCCCACTTTGCTCCCTCTCTCCTCCTGAGGGACCCGGAGGACGGAGTGTGCCCCTCCTCCTTCCCGGCATAAGCATCAGGTCAGTTGCAATGAAGAAAAGGGTCCCTTGTGCTTGGAGAAAAGAGCAAGCATTCCTCCTGGTTCTCACTCCGCCCTTCCCCTTCCCCTCCACTTCCTGGTTCACGCTGAGTACTCGGGGCCTCCAGGTGGTTGCCATTCGTGGCCCTACCACCACCATAGATGTCCTTTTCAGGAGGACTTGGGGGCAGTCCAGGGCCTTGTCTCTGGGGAGGCCTGTGGGGCTGGCTCCACACCATGACCACAACTTTGTAGATTCCCCACGATGTATATTGGATTGTGCACACGTGCACACACACACATTTGGAGCAGGTGTAAGCACACATTTAAGAGTATATACCCATACATACATGTACACATATCATGAAAAAATCTGTAATGAAACATATCAAAATGAAAAATATCAAAATCTCCAGGTGGTAAGAGAATAGGTAATTTTTTCTTACATATGTGTCTTGTGTTTTCCAAATGTTTCACAATGAAGATTGATTACTTTTATGATATGGAAAAACAAATGTTATTTAGAAACCTAATCTATAATGGCTGTAATACTAAAATAATTTATTCTGGGCATAGTGCCTCACAGCTGTCATCCCAGCAATTTGGGAGGCTAAAGCAGGAGGATGGCTTGAGGCCAGGAGTTTGAGACAAGCCTGGGCAACATAGCGAGTCCCCTATCTCTACCAAAAAAAAAGAAAAAGATTAAAAATTAAAATAAAATAATTTAAACACTTTGATAAAAGAGAGTAAAAACAAATTTGGGGAGTAGATTACATGAAGGCTGGGAATCTACTGGGCTGAGTGGCCTTTTGCTTAACATCCCAAAATGGAACAACCAAACCCGGCTTCAGGAACTCTTCCAGCACCTGCCAGCATGTGTGGCCTGCACTTCTCTGGAGAGGAAACCCACTGGCCCAGTTTGGAAAAGAATCTAGTATGAGACTGTATCTGATTTATCTGTTTATTGACACAGGGTCTCACTCTGTCACCCACGCTTGGTGCAGTGGCACAATCTCAGCTCACTGTGGCCTTGGCTTCTTGGACTCAAGCTATCCTCCCATGTCAGCCTTCCAAGTAGCTGGGACTACGGGTGTGTGCCACCATGCCCAGCTAATTTTTTAATTTTTCTTTTGTAGAGATGGGATCTTGCTGTGTTTATCAGGCTGGTCTTGAACTCCTCCTGGATTCAAGCAATCCTCCCACCTTGGCCTCCCAAAGTGCTGGGATTACAGGTGTGAGCCACCACACCTGGCGTTGTATCGGATTCAGTACTGATTATTTTTTTAACTACTGTAAGTTTAGTATGTCATCATTTTGGAATACACTGGTTCTCAAAAGAATGAAGGCTACAACAGCCTGAGTCTCTGTTTTTCACAAATTCCCCAGATGATTCTGAAACACACCAGCTCGAGGCCCTCTGCTGTTGCATGTTTGAAAGTAGTGGTTCTCAAACTTGGCTGCAACTAGAATCACTTGTGCAGCCTTTAAAACTCTCAGTGGCGAGACCATACTCCAGACCACAAAACTCAGGGGTGGGGTGAAGGGGGCTGTTCATCAGTAGTGTAAATGTCCCCAAATGATTTTAATGAGCAGCCAGGTTTGAGAACCAGCGACCCGATGGGAGCAACCTCATATCCAGGTGTGCCTGAGCTCTGGCAAAACCTTGCGTCTGAGTAACTTTGTGTTCTCTGTCTCCATCTGGTGGTCATCCCCCTACATTGCTGTTATTTACCTGTGCAACTTGGAATCTTGTACTTTTAAGATCAGTTTGCCAAAAGAATCAAAAAGAACCAAAAAGACTTGAAATTTCCAGAAATAAAAATGGCTACAAAATATACCATTATAAAGATCAGAATGATCTAAGAGTTATAAATGCATTTTAATAATGTATCTGAATCTTTTGTAGTACTTGGCAACTTAAAAAGCAGTCAATAAATGCTACTTATTCCCATTATAATTAAACAGAAGTTAGACCCCATCTTTCGGGCACCAGTGATTCATTTTGAATGAATGGCTTTAATTCAAGCAAAAAACATACTTAGTCTTATTATTACCTGGCATACTGTTGGCAGTGGTGAACAGACACATCTGCATGGTGAGAAAGAGATTGTGTGTGTGTGTGTGAGAGAGAGAGAGAGAGAGAGAGACAGAGCGAGAGAGAGCGAGACAGAGATTATTATTTTAATAAAAAGACTGTTTGGGAGTATACCGCTCTATGAGTGTTGTAACCCCACCCCAATCAGGATTCCGAACGGTGAGAGAGAGTATTATTTTAATAAAAAGGCTGTTTGGGGGTATACTGTTCTATGAGTGTTGTAGCCGCACCCCAATCAGGATTCCGAACAGTTTGATCATCCCCACAAAACTGCTTCATGCTTCCCTGTCGTGGCATGCTTGCCTCACCCCAATCCCTGGCCACCAACCGATTTGTTTTTTGTCCCTGTAGCTTTGCCTTTCCATAATGTCGTGTATCCATAAATATGTAACCTTTTGAGAGTGGCTTCTTTAACTTACCAACATTTCCTTCCTTCTGCTTGTTTTAGATTCATTTTGCCCTTTTTTTCTTTAGTTTATTAAAGCTGAGGTTTAGATCGTTGATTTGAGCCTTCCTCCTTTTCTAAAATAAGCATCGAATGCTATACATTTCCATCTAAGCTCTTCTTTAGCTGCATCTACACATTTGGATGTATTGTGTTTTCGTTTTTGTTCAGTTTAAAGTATTTTCTAATATTCTCATTTCCTTTGAGACTATCTCCTTTGACCCATGGATTACTTAGAAGTATATTATTTAATCTCCAAGTATTTAGAGATTTTTGTCAGTTGTCTATCTCTGGTTTAATTCTATTATGGTCAGAGACCTTGCTTTGTATTATTTCAGTTCTTTTAAATTTGTTAAGATTTGTTTTATGGGCTTGGAGTGGTGGCTCATGCTTGTAATCCCGGCACTTTTGGGAGGCCAAGGCGGGTGGATCATTTGAGGTCAGGAGTTCGAGACCAGCCTGGGCAACATGGCGAAATCCCATCTCTACCAAAAATACAAAAATTACCCAGGTGTGGTGGCACAAGCATGTGGTCCCAGCTACTTGGGAGGCTGAGGTGGGAGGACCATTTGCGCCCGAGAAGTTGGGCTGCAGTGAGCTGAGATTGCATTAATGCACTCTAGCCTGGGCAGCAGAGCAAGACCCTGTCTAAAAAGGAAAAAAAAAAAATTTGTTTTACGATCCAGAATGTGATCTATTTGTTCTAGGGATTACTGAGAAAGGCAGGTTGGGGTCTCCAACTATAATTGCTGATTTGCCATTTCTCTTTTCAGTTCTGTCAGGTTTTCCCTCATGGATTTTGAAGCTCTGTTGTTAGGTACATAGATACTTAGGCTTGTTAATGTTTTCTTTGAAAATTGACCCTGTTATCATTGTGTAATATCCCTCTCTATCCTTGGCAAATTTCCTTGCTCTGGTCTGTTTTGTCTGATGGTGTATAACTACTCCAGATTTCTTTTGATTAGTATTTGTATATCTTTCTTTTTTTGTCCTTTCATTTTTAATCTATACTATTTACTTAAAATGAGCTTCTTAGACACATATAGTTGAGTGTTGGGTTTTTTGTTCATTAGTTTTTTACATTCAACAATCTCTTTTTATTAGCATATTTCAACTTTTTAAATTTAATATAATCGTTGGTATGTTTGGATTTATGTTTACTATTTTATTGTTTGTTTTCTATTTGTTTTCTATTTTTCCCTGTGTTTTTCATTCCTGTTTTGACTTTTCCTGCCTTCCTTTGGATTATTTGAGTTTTTTTGAATTCTATTTTAATTCAGATTTTTTTAATCATATCTTTTTGTGTAAGTTGAAAATGTAGTTGCTTTAGGGATTACAAAACACGTAGGTTTTTATAGTCTATTTAGGATTATATATTTAGTGCTTCACGTGAAATGTAGAAACCAGCTTGACCAACATGGAGAAATCCCATCTCTACTAAAAATACAAAATTAGCTGGGTGTGGTGGCGCGCGCCTGTAATCCCAGCTACTCAGGAGGCTGAGGTGGGAAGATCCCTTGAGTACCAGGAGTGTCTTCAGGAAATTGAGGTTCTCTGTTTTCTGCATGTCAAGTAATTATGGACGGTATCTTGAACATTTGAGTTTTGTGTTATAAGACTCTGGGCCATGTTGGAAGCTTATGTTTTTGCTTTAGCAGACAATCATCCTGGTTAGGTTCGGTTCACAAGTTCTTACCTGCCTCCTGCGTGTTGTGGTTCAATGTCAATAAAGCTTCAGAGCCTTTTTCCGCGCTGTTCAGATCCGCCCCGTGTGCGCGCCACCCAGTGGCTGGTACGAGACTGGGCAGTGGTTTGTCCCACGGTTCAGTTCTCAAAGCCTTTGGTCAGATCCACACATGTAAAGCCGGGGCGTGAAACCCAGAAGTTCATATACAACTTGAGGGTATTACCTTCCTGCCTTCCCTCCTTTCTGGAATCTCAACACTTTCCAGTCTCAGGGGTCCCTCTTTTGGGTCCTCTGGCTAGAAAGTCAGGGTTTTAACTGTACTGCTCTGTGCTAGTTTCTGTGACTGTCTGCCTCACGGCCAAGCATGGAAGGATGTGTAGAGAAAAAAAAGCCATGGGCATGGCTCCCTTGCTGTTGGGACCATTCTTCCCCTGGCAGAGACGAGTTTCCTTCCCTTGAAGCTCTAGGCACCTGCCTGGCTGCCACTGCCGCAGTGAGATTGCCTAGGGGCTGGTGTGGGGAGAAAAGAGACAGCAAACACAGGATTTCGCTATATTGCCCGGGTTGGTCTAGAATTCCTAGGGTTCAAGTGATCCTCCCGCCTTGGCCTACTGGGATTACAGATATGAGCCACAGCACCCTACCTCAGAAGAGGTGCTTTTCTTGAGTTCTGGAAGGGGGTAGGAATTAATGTGGTTTTTTTTTTTTTTTTTTTTTTTTTACTGGTCACAGAAAAGGTTCAAAGAGTAAGATAAGCAATGTCTCTTAATGCTGTAGTCTAGTGGACAAGGGCCCTAGCCATCTGTGCCTGGATGACTCTTCCTCCCAAGTTTTAAGTGTCAAAAGATAATTTAGAATCTGGTATTCTGCATTAGAAATCTGCATCAGTGGGGCTGTCTGCTGATTTTCACCAGCTTCAGGTGTCTTTATTGTCTGTGGCTTCCTTTCCCCACAGCAGCTCTATGGAGGCGCGTGCCCAGGCATCTGAGGAGCGTCTGTCCTCGGGTGTGCGTCCACTCACAGCGCTGCAGAGAAGACAATCAGCGTACTGTCGGGACACAGCAGGTACCACTGCCCTCTGAAATTTCTAGAGGTGTTATGCCTTGGTTTTTTTGTGCACATGAACATGAACATCCACATCAGGATCTGGAAACCTTTACAGAAGCTAAAGTTTTAAAAAGAAAATGAATGGGATTTTATTCAAGATAAGGAAAGGACAAGAGTGAATCATCAAATGAAACCATGAGGCCACTTCGCAAATATTTTATCACAAAACTCACCTGAGAAAACTCAAAAGAACCACAGTAATAAGCTACATATGCCATATTTTTCCTTTTTTGAAAAGCCAAGAAGCTACTACTAAGAATATATTCAAGAGAAGGAAGTTCCAAGATGCGTCACAGGGTCAAGTGGGCTCAGCTTAGTTTCCCGGGCCCTCTATAACACTTTATGTTCAGAATCGTCTCTAAAGAAAAGCAGTTTAAAGGACCATTCATTATGGGTGTCTTTGCTGTGCTTGCAGTCTTAAGTCTGTGGACACTGATACTCTTATCAATGGAAAATTGAGCCTTTAGTGAACTTGAATACCCTGTTCCCCAGTCACTGCCCAGAGAGCAGTTTCTGAGCTGCCAACATGTCAGAGGCAGGAAAAGTGCAGCTAAAAGGCAAAGGAGAAAAACAGAAGACACATGCCTTTACACGTGTATGTTAAGCTAAATAACCGTGATTAAATATCACCAAAACCCATTTTTTGTATCTTCTTAATTGTCCCACATCACGTTAAGTGTGGGCTTTAATTGGTTCTTATATATCCCTAAATTTCTAATTGAAATCAATTCCAAAAAATTGTCGGTGCTCAATAGAGAAATGCAAAATTTAACTATACATATTCAGTAGAAATTACTTTCATAACTTTTGGGGCATTATCAAAATATAATTGGAAACCCCTCTTTGTAACCAACTAGATTAATCAAATGATCTTTTCTTAAAGGCACAAATTAAAAGATGGCAAAACTATAAATTTCGTGTGTGGGATCACATTCTCCTAAAGGGCATCAGGAAATTGAGGTAGAGGTCGATGTTGTGGCCTAGGTTAGAGGGCCCTGCTTGCTGGGAGTTAACTCTGGTTATTGGATTGTGGGGAGGTGCGGCAGGGAAGGCGGTCGGGGGAGCACGGGCACTCCAGCAGCTCAGAGCAGCAGCTCCTCATCCACTGTGAGGAACTGTCAGTCTCCTTGCATCCTGTGCAGCTGTGCCAGTACCAACCGGCTGCACTGCAGCTCTGCTTGCAGCTTGCCAGAAATACAACTTGGTAACAACAGGAGATTGTGGACACATAATTCTTCATTAGTTTATTACAAAACTACAGATACAATATATAAAATTCTAATTCCTAAATCCTTCTACTTTTTTCTGAGACTAAATGCCCTCAAAGCCCCTGTCTGCTTAGCCCATATTATAACCTGACTCCTCGGCTCCTGGATGCACAGGTCAGACGTTCCAACCACCCTGACCATGGCCAGTGCCATGGAGCCACTCCAAAGGTGGTTGAGCCCTCTGTAAAAATTTAAATTGCTGCTAAGTCATTCTAAATAGTGAATGGATTGTTTCTGCCCCTAAGATGAAATCCCACAGATCTTACGCTCAAGCTCAGGTCTTCCTATTGCCACCTTCGACACCTAGAAAGTATGGTGGGATCCTCACTGATTCGTTAACCCTGGGAGTGCCCCTTGTGATCCAGATGACTCAAAACAAATGGCCAGGATCTCTTCTAAAAAGCCCATGATGGTCCTTCTGGCTGTGTCTCCAGCTGGTGCCTGGATGCTGCCCATGTGCTTAAGGGCCATTCTGACCATCTGGTCTGTTTCCTGTGGACTGTGAGGTGCTCCAGTGTCATCTCCCTCTGCTCCAGATTTTAAAAACTGTACGATATAGGACTGGACCATATTCCCATTCAGTTCAAGGATTTCTTTGATACAAGGGAGGTCCGAGGCACTGGCCAAGCTCAAGAGGTGAATCAGTGCCTCGCAGATTTGGGTCCGTAGGCTGGCACAGTACTTGAATTCCAAAAAGTCTATGGTGTCTTCGCTCTTCTGTAAGGCGGTGACCAATGCATTCCAGATCCGAGCATACTGTTCAACAGACCCATACTGCTCTCTCTTCCCCGGGACGGAAAGGGCAGCGGCAGATCTGATGCGCACTTTAAAGTTCTTGCATGATGTCACGACCGATGTCAGGGCACTGTAGGCCTGGGAGGTCCATGGGGCTGTCCCTAGAAAGAATCCACAGTCACTAAAACAAATGCAGGCTTAGAACTAGGTGGGGTGAGAGGGAGAGGGGCGGAAGGCAGCATAAACACTAGTCCCCAAAACACTCATTTTATGTGTTCACTTCATTCTCACAATCATCCTGTAAGACAACGGTGGTGACTGACTGTAGGATCCTAGGTAAGTGGCCAGGTGCCAATCCCCAAACCTCCCTCTTTCCCTACCTCAGCCTGTGACATGCTTAGAGCCTCTGCTACCCGATATAGGGCCTTTGGTGACTCAGAAAAAGGCTTCTTCTCTGGGAGGATTCTGTCCCATGGGGTATGGCTTCGTGGGCAGAGCGTGGACTGAACTGCAACCCCACCTGTCCTCTCAGTTGGGCCCTTCTGAGCTGTGTGCAAAGCACACACTGCATGTGGCAGTGCTGTTCATGCTGGCAAAAAGAATTATTTCCTCACTTGCAACAGCATCCAGACACTGTTCTGGCCATAGCAAGTCATGCATTTTATTGCAAAGAAAAAGAAAATGTACAGTTTCAAGAATAAGATGCCCAGATTTCTATTCTTTCTCTATACCTGTAGGCCCTAGGAAATCAGCCTGCTTTCCTCCTTACCAGAGCTACTGCTACCCACTCCATTTTGGGGTGTCCTTACTCCTCAAGATGGGTGACAGAGTAGAATGCAGCTTCTCTTAACTCACCCAGCCCCTCCCAGCTTCTCTGTTGCCTCCGAAGACAGGCAGGCAGGCCCTTTCCATTTGGTGGATGCCACTGCCATTGACAATGGGCCACTGCTAGACCTACAAGACACTCACAATCTGACCCGTCAGAGTTCTTTATCAGTTTCTGGCTCCCTTTTCTTATGTGGCTCTTGATAGCTCTGCTACTGGATGCTTTCTAGTTCTCAAACTTCCTGCCTCTTTGGAACTTCCCTTTCCCTCCAAGTCATGCAGGTCAACTTCTCTCTCTAGTAGGCTGAGGGCAAGGGCCATACTGGAAGGCAGGTAGGAGCCAACCACCACTGAGGTGCCCTTGTTTCAAGGACTTCTTGGCTCTCCAGAAGGCGGACATCCACCTCAATGAGCTCCAACCCCAAAGGTCACCCTTAGGTGACTTCTCAGTGGAAGAAGCCAGGAGGCTACTTCTCCACCTGCTCCCAGCTGACTGGTCGGCCTGGACGCTCTGGGCAATAAAGGGGAACAGAGCCAGACTTCCCTCACTTGATGCATGAGCTCCTCTCCAGGAACACATCCTTAGGTCTCAAATCTTCTGAGAGAGAGAGAGAGAGACGCAATAAAGTGAACACTGGCATTCAAAGTGAGCGAGGTTTGGAGGCTCCGATCCACACACCTAAGCAGCTACTGGTCCTGAATGACATATCAAGGTGCATGGCATGCCGCTACTTAGAGACAGATGCCCTCCTTACATTTATTAATGGCATCCACTTCTGTACACAGCTCACAGGGGATTTCCAGTTTATATCCCCTCTCATTCCAGTTTTGTTTCCTTCCTTTTTTCTTGACCATTAAAACAATATATGCTTATTGTAGACAACTGAGAAAATGAAAACAGAAAAAATCCTACTCAACCAGAGGCAATCACTGTTAATAATTGGTCCAATTTCCTTTCAGTCTTTTTTCTACCCATCGATTGAGGTCATTCTGTAGAAATGATTTAATACCTGCTTTCATTTGTTTAACATCAGAAGTATTTTTCCAGATTATAAAATTATTGTAAGTAATATTGTAAAATTATTTACAATAATTTTATATGGCAACAAAATATTCCATTATAAATCTCATTGTATAGGTAATGATGTATTTCAATGTTCTCCTAAACTTGTTTTCAGTATATCTCCATTTTTTCCTCATACTGTGATAAATGACATGTGACAAACATCTTTAACAACAATGTAGATTGGTGTGTATTGTCCAAGAGGCTTTCCACCAGGGAGTGAAGGGAAACTTTCTTACCTAATGGAAGGGCAGGATTTTTAAATACATTTCCCATTGCATAACAAGCATTCCATCGGACTTTCATGGCAGCTTCTGTTAGAACAGTAGAAATTAGGGCCTGGATAGACTCCTCAATTATTTCTGCAAATGTGGGTTTTTCTATATGAGAGGGTTGCAGAAAATGAAGCAAATTTCCAAGGGCCCGGACTGCATTGCTCTTTACCTAGAAAAAAATGTAAATGCTTTTGAAATCTGTTTTGCCAAAGAGATGTTTTCAAAAGTCTAATTTCAGCTTATAAAAAACCCAGGAGGTCTTCAACTTCTTAAAGCAAGTCCCTGGAACTCACAAGGTCTGCCCTGGTTAACATCCTGAGCCATCAGAAAGGTGAGGTTCTACAAAACTCCTCTCTCTGATTATTTATTTATTTATTTTATTTAGTGCTAGACAGGACCTCAGAGAGGTCCATCTTCCTTGTTTTACTGAGATGGAGTATAAGGACCGGGGACAACGGACAAGGCTGGCTGATAGCAAGATGATGAGGAGAAGCTAGGTTCCATAATTCCAGTCCAATACTCTTCTACTAGACTAGAGTCTCAACCTCTGCAGTCTACCAGAATCATTTGGGGAGGTTTTTCCTTTTGTTTTAAAACCAATTTGCAGGCCCTAACCTCAGAATTTCTGATTGAATTACTCTGAGGCAGGGCTTCCTGGGTGATTACCAGATTTTCCTGGCCTCAGAAGTCTCGGCCTCCCAAAGTGCTGGGATTACAGGCTTGAGCCACCGCGCCCGGCCCAGAAGTAGTATTAAAGTGAGCACATGGTATGGGTCAGGTACTGTGCTCGGTGCTTTAACATAAGGCATCTTCATATCCGGTGAGGTATATAACTTCCATGTTACAGGTGAGGAGCTGACCTTCAGAGAAGTTACATAATATACCAAAGTCACCCAGCTACTAAAGGGCAAGCCAGGGCGTGAATCCATGTATGTCTGACCTAAAGCCCAGACCTGTGCTTTTTAAACTTATTAGTTTAACAGGTAATATTCAAAGCCAAGAGCTACTCATTTTTCTGACTTGTCAATTCTACTTAAAATTTTTTTGGGGGGGGAAATAAAAAAAAGTTAATTTGAAAGGAACCTGAATATGTCATGTAGTATTACAATGGGCACTGATATTTTTCGGGAGGCAGGAGACAGTAAAGAAACCATACATGTGTGGAATGGGCCGTTTACATCCTGAGCACACGCTCAGTCTCCTTTGAACAGGAGTACATTTGGTGGGATAGTCTGAGGAGCATCAAGCCACACTAAACTACCACACTGCAGCTAGAATACATTAAGGATCTGTTTGGGAGATACTGGGTTTTGTTGTGAGTCTACCTTGTCTTTATCCTTGGATGCTTCTATAGCTGATCGCAACATTTTCAAGAGCAGGAGACCAGAGAACTCTTCCTGGAAACTTGGGTCTGGTGTTTCCCTGTTCCACCCAAAGCAGGCAACACATGTTAAAAGGTAAATACACTTAAATATATACATATAGAAATATATTCACTTAGTATAAGCATAACAGTTTAGGAAAACAGTTTAACAGAAATGCTTAGATTGTATCAAGAAACTTACAGTATATATATTTTGACCCAATAGTTCCCCACCTAGGAATGTCTCCAAAAAAAAATCTCAAAATGCAGATTTCGTGCACAAAAATATTCACTGAATATAAAAACCTACAAGCCTAAAGCCTAAAACAAATGTTCAGAAATAGAAAAATGGTTAATCATCACACAGTGATAATTATGTAATCATAAATAAGGGTTTCTAACAAGGCAATAATAAAAGAGAATGCTTACACACGTTACATGTCGCTTATATGGTGCAGTGACGAAAAGCAGGACACTTGCACATGAACAACCAGCTACCTCTGGGGAGGGAACTAAGGTGTCAGGGTAGAAGATAGGCTGCACACCGAATGATGCTTTGTACTGTTTGGCTTTTTTTTAGCCTGTGAATATACCACTTTAAGAAATTTTTTAAAATGCATTTTAAAAGTACAGTAACCATTACTAAGGTTTTGCTTTTATGTTTTCTATAATGTGGACATATTACTTATATTGGTATACAGTATTTTTAATACATATATGTCTTAATATAGTCCTAATATATATTAAGAACAGCTTATTTTATTTTCTGAAAGAATATCAGAAAAAAACAAAGCAGGAAGCGGGATAATAAGCGGGAACTACTGTTGATTCTTTCATGGTAGGGATCGAGGACATTCTCTTGGGCCCTCAGTCTCAGAAGTCCGCTGGAGAAAGCAAGGTGAGTCACCTACATGTTGACAATCAGCGTGTCTGTCAGGTTGCCCAGGGACCAGGCTGCTTTGGCTCGAACATTCAGAGACTTGTCTTCAAGTGACATCAATATTGCATTTGCTGTGTCTGCAACAAATATGACATCCTATAAGACAAAACAAAACACTGCCATTACTTCAGCAGGTCAAGTTGCTACCTTTGAAATTCTCAAACGTATTTTTAGATACAGCTATAAGCCTTCACGCAAATTTCTACTTGGAAATAAAAATTCATCTACTCAATCAATTTACTGTTCTTCTTATATTTTACAATTTGGACACTCAAAAAAATCCCAGGAGAAACTCCTATGATTTTGGTATGTGCCATGGACACCCGAGAAGCCTATGGATTTTGCCCTTATGAACATCGAATATATAACCTGGCCTGGGACAGTTATCTGTGAACTCTGTGCTTGGCTGATTTCCATTTCAGGAAATAATGTTCTGAAAAAGAAATGCATTTATTTCCAAAACACATCCTACACACCTCTCAGTGAGATAAATGTCACAAGTAAGAGTGAAAGAGGACATTATGTCCTTTTGAGTAAAAACTATCTCAGCTTTCTAAATGATGACTACCACCTGGTAATGTCCCATTTCATTTTTATTATATCATTCATTAATTTAAGCATTTATTGGGCGCCTAAGGTCCCAGGCAGTGTGCTAAGCAATTAAAAATTAAAAATAAATACCATATTTATATATGGTAATGCCTCAGTTCATTTATATATATGATCTATGTATGGTAATGCCTGTAGTTACATATATACAACTACATTTATGTATAACTATATATAGAGAGTGTGTATCTGTGTGTGTGTGTGTGTGTCTGGCTCTGCCACCCAGGCTGGAGTGCAGTGGTGTGATCTCTGCTCACTACAACCTTCACCTCCCAGGCTCAAGTGAGCCTCCCATCTCAGCCTCCCAAGTAGCTGGGACTACAGGCGCATACCACCATACCTGGCTAATTTTTTTATTTTTTGTAGAGACGGGGTTTCGCCAAGTTGCCCAGGCTGGGCAAACTCATGAGCTCAAGCAATCCACCTGCCTCGGCCTCCCAAAGTGCTGGGATTACAGGCATGAGCCACCATGCCTGGCCCATGACTGTATTTTAGTAGCAATTAAGGAAATCAGATTACAAAGCAATTTAGTTTCCTTTACTGTCCAATGCAGGAGCTCTATATCCACAAAATAGGGGTGTCATGGACAATAAAGGGGCACAGAAGAGCTAAATAGGCTCACTCTGACCTGTCTGAGACAGGGAAAAAGCACATAGACTCCCAGGGCCCGTGAGGTTGCAGCTTTCACTAAGCGATTCTTGCTGTCATTCAGTCCGAGCAGCACTGTGATGCACAGGATCTGCCTGTCATTCTGCAATGAGAAGGTTGACAAGGGAAAAATGAGAATGAAATAACTACGAGCCAAAGGCTTCCATAAAAGATGTGAAATATCTGTGTCTGAGACCATATTCAAGAGTTGAATACCAGTGCGACCTTGAGGTTACCCTGGTAAAGAGCAGGTTCAATGCAGATTCCATGATTATCTGAGCACCCACTTTGTGCAAGACACACACAGCATCTCATCACATTTAACCTTTATTAAAGTTGCCTTCTTTATAGAAGCTCATTTATATAAATAAGAATGGATGCAAATGTCACTGAGGACTAAAGAAAAAGAGCAGTCTGCATACCGCTATTCTGAATAGCAGTAGTCTGAATGTTTATGCTCCCTCAAAATTCCTATGTTGAAATCTTCACTCCCAGGGTGATGGTATCAGGAGGTGGGGCTTTGGGGAGGAGATCAGGTCATGGGAACAGAGCCCTCATGAAAGAGATGAGTGCCCTTATGACTGAGGCGCCAGAGAGCTGCCTTGCCCCTTCCATCACATGAGGACACGGCTCACATGGTGCCACCTGTGAGCCAGAGAGTGAGCCCTCCTTGAGGCACCAAATCTGTCTGTCAGTGACTTGATCTTAATTCCAGCCTCCAGAACTATGAGAAATACATTTCTGTTGTTTAGAAGACACCCAATTTATGGTATTTTATGACAGCAGCTCAAACAGACTAAGACAAATACTGTATATGTTGGACAACGAATCTGTGTTTTCACATACTTTGTTATTTTTCACATGACTGCCATCTTATTGATGATAATATCACGTTTTAGAGAGGCTAAGAGTCAAAGAGCTAGCAAGTCGAAGAGCTGGGCTTTAACTCAGGCCTTTCAAAGTTTGGATACGAAATCTTCCTGAAATCTCTCTGCTTTCCAAGCTTCTGCTACCCTTGCCTCTACCACCTACATTCTAACGCAAGGGGGAAACAGCTTTCCTGATATATTAAGGCTTCAAGTTTTCCTATTTGCTGTTCCTCAGTGCTCTCATCCCCAACTCAGGTAGAATTAGCACCTTTTCATCAGAGATGATGCTGAATACTGGTTCAAAATGCAACAGCATCAAATTCTAGCTCTGGTGCTCCAGCCATGACTTAAGGGTGAGAAAACACCCTGACGTTACCGGCAGACTGCTGAAGGCCTCTGGCAAGATGGAAGACAGGGCATCACAGGCGCTCGCCTGGAGAGTTGGGTGCTCCGAATTCTGCAGGGCTCTGGGTAAAGGACCATTCAGCATCATAGTCCAGAACATCACCACCTGGAACAGAGGCAAAGGAAAAGCTGCAGCCCAAGACATAGCAGGAGAACCAACTCGGAGCTAAGCCTACCAGAAATGGCCTTAGTAGTGAAACATTTTTCCTTAACGTAGCAGCTTTCTGTAAATGTTTTCATGGGCTCTTCTTCCACAGTGATGGAAAGGACTTTAGAAAACAATTGCAGTGTTTAAGCCTTCCTTTCAACTCCTATTGATTAGGAGACTGTGGTCTGATAAAGTTACGCAACAACAGTGATAATAAGAGGAGGCTGAAGAGGGTGATGACAGTAACAGCAACAGCAGCGACAGCTCATGTTCTTCAGAGAGCTCATCCCATGCAAGCCATTGCTCTAAGTATTTTACAGGTATCAACTCATTTTACTCCTTGGCACAAATAAATGGGGTCTGTAGCATTATCCCTGCTTTTTCACAGAAGGAAACTGAGGCACAAAGAGACAATACAACTGCTAATCAGCAGCAGGAGTGAACTAGAATCCAGATCAGTTGACACTCGGCTGGGGTTTTTTCAACTACTTTGCAGAGTCTGTGTGATAATAAAATGTAATACTCTGTGTGAGGTTTCTAGCGCAGGGTCTGATACACAGTGGACACTCTTAAACTGGGCAGTAGGTTCTGTTTTCAGCACTTTGAAGAACTATCTCACTTCACAGCCTCTAAAGTAGCCATGTGAACAGTTTCCTTTCCATGCTTTATACATATCCTGTGATTTCATGTTCATTTGCGAATCTGTGATTTTGGTATGTTTTGTTTCTGTCCCATGGACCTAGTCCAGGGTTTTGCTGTGTATTTCACGCACCAGTTCTGTCTTTCTCCTACTTCAGCTCCTGGAAACCCAGTCTGGGCCCTCCCTACCCCACTCCAGAAGAATGTGGACAAAAAGTGGTTGCCAGTCTCCAGGATGGCACACAATTACACTCACCTACTAATATTTACACCCTTGTGTAGTCCCCTCCCATACTGAACAGGCTGACCTGCGTAACCAATAGGATGTTGTGGAAATGATGGCATGAAACCTCCAAAGCTAGCTCATATAAAGCACCACAGCTGTCTTGCTTTCTTTCCCTTGGATCACCTGCTGTGAAGGAAGCTGGCTGCCACGTACTCAAGCAGCCCTCTGGGGAGGAAATGAGTTGAGGTTCTGCCAGCAGCCAACACTAATTTGCTAGGTCTATGGGTGAGCCACCCTGGAAGAAGATCCTCCAACCCCATCAAGTCTTGCAACCCATCAGTTGACTGCAACCCTGGGGGCATCTTGATCCCAACCTCATGTGAGAACTAAGCCAGAATCACTCAGTCAAGCTAATTCCTGACCCACAGAAACTGTGAGGAAATAAACGTACATTGCTTTAAGCTGCTAAACGTTTAATTTATTACTCACTAATAGACAAGCAATATAGAAAACATGTCTTTTTTTTCCCCACAGATGAACAATACCTGAGTGTGAAGAGTTAAAGAGGCTTGCCTAAAGTCATTTATCTAGCAAAGGGAAAAGTTTGAATTCAAACCTAGTTCTGTCTGATAACAAAGCTCAGCTCACCTCCCTGCATATGTTACATGGAAGCTTTAGTGGCAGTCTAAGGCAGGGACTAGGGTTAGAATCTTTAACTCATTGAAAGGATGGCAGAAACTGTGAACGGAAAAGAAGAAAAGAATAGGCAGCATGTGGAGGCAGAGGGAGCAAAGACCACCAGCACTGAGCTGATTTGGCTTTAGCACTAAGTAGAAGCCTTTTCTGGTGTGGTCACGTGCCCTTCATCCATCTTTGGAACTGGCACAGTGTGGGGGTAGCAGAAACAACCTGAAATCACAGGAATTTAGTAGAACCATGGTGGGGCTGATGGGGGGCAGGGAGGTCGCGGGTACCAGCTCCTATGTGTTAGCATCTTTACATGTCATTCGATTTTTCAACAGCCTTGTGACTGAGGGGTTTATGGTTTATTATTCCTTTTTACAACTAGGAAACCATGCCTATAACCACATATCCATTAAGTGGCTGATATGGTTTGGACGTGCGTCCCCTCCAAATCTCATGTTGACATGTGACCTCCCATGTTGGAGGTGGGCCTAGAGGAAAGTTTTTGGGTGATGTGGGCCGATCTCTACTGAATGGCTTGGTGCTAGCCTTGTGGTAATAAGCGAGTTCTTACTCTGATATTCAAACGAGAGCTAATTGTTTAAAAGAGCCTGGCATCTCTCTTGCCTCCTCTCTCGCCATGTGACATGCCTGCTCCCCTTTCGCCTTCCACCGTGACTGGAAGCTTCTGGAGGCCTCACCAGAAGTAGATGCTGGCGCCATGCTTCTTGTATAGCCTGCAGAACTGTGAGCCAGACAAACCTCTTTGAAAAATAAATTGTCCAGTCTAAGGTATTTCTTTACACAGCAGAAAAGAGACTAATACAGAAAATTGGTACCAAGGAATGGGGTGTTGGTATAAAGATACCTAAAAATGTGGAAGCAACTTTTGGAACTTGGTACTGGGCAGAGGTTGAAAGAGTTTGGAAGGCTCAGAAGATAGGAAGACAAAGGAAAGTTTAGAACTTCTCAGAGACTGATTAAATGGTTGTGACCAAAGCGCTGATAGAAATATGGGGAGTGAAAGCCAGGCTGAGGGGGCCTCAGATAGAAATAAAAAAGTTTGGAGAACTGGAGGAAAGGTCACCTGTGTGACACCTTAGCAAACAACTTGGCTGCATTATGCCCATGTCCTAGGGATTTGCATATGGTTGAACTTAAAGAGTAATGACTTAGGGTATCTGGTGAAAGAAATGCTGAGCATCATTCACCAGGTGATGTGGCAGCTTCTCACAACCTATAGTCGGATGTAGGAGCAAAGGAATGACTTAAGAGTTGGAACTTACCATTAAAAGGTTAGCAGAGCATAAAAATGTGGAAAATTTGCACCCTGGCCCTGTACTGGAGAAGGAATCCAAGCTCCGAGCAACTACTTGCTAGACAGATTAGCATGACTAAAAGGGAGCCAGGCGCTAATAGCCAAGACTATGGGAAAACAGCCTTGAGGGCATTTTAGAAATCTTTGAGGCAACCCCTCCCATCACACACCCAGAGGTCTAGGAGGAAAGTGGTTTTGGGGGCCAGGCCGAGGGCCCCACTGCTCTGCACAGCCTTGAGACACTGCTCCCAGCATCCCCAGCCTTGGCTCACAGGGCCCCAGATACTGCTTGGTTTTCTGCTTAGTGGGTACAAGCTGTAAGCCTTAGCGGTTTCCATGTGGTGTTAAGCCTGCAGATGCACAGAATGCAAATGTGAAGAAGGCTTGGGAGCTTCTACCTAGATTTCAGAGGATTCCCTAAGCCTGGGTGCCCACGCAGAAGCCTGCCACAGGGACAGAGCCCCCATTGAGAGCTTCTACTAGGGCAGTGCCAAAGAGAGATATGGGGCTGGAGCCCCCAAACAGAGTCTCCAACCGAGCACTGCCTAGTGGAACTCTGGGAATGGACACGGCCTACACCCAGCAAAGCCACAAGGGCAAGGCTGCCAGAAGACTTGGAGGCCCACCCCTTGCACCAGTGCGCACTGGATGCGGGACATGGAGTCAAAGGACTGTTTTGGAGCTTTAAGGTTTAGTGTCTGTCCTGCTGGGTTTCGGATTTGTGTGGGGCTCGTTGCCCCTTTCTTTTGGCTGATTTCTCCCTGTTGGAAGGGGAATGTCTACCCAATGCCTGTACACCACCGTATCTTAAAAATCAATAACTTGTTTTGGATCTTACAGGCTCACAGGTGGAAGGAACTTGCCTTGAGTCACAGCTGAGACTTTGGACTTTTGAGTTGATGCTGGAAAGAGTTAAGACTTTTGGGAACGATTGGGAACAGATGTCTGTATTTTGCAATGAGAGGAACATGAGATTTGCGGGGGCCAGGGGCAGAATGATATGGTTTGGATGTGTGTCTCCTCGAAACCTCATGCTGAAATGTGACCTCCAACACTGGAGGTGGGTCTAATAGGAAGTGTTTGGGTCATGGGGGCGGATCCCTCTTGAATGGCTTGGTGCTGTCCTTGTGGTAATGAGTGAGCTATGACAGCTGGTTGTTTAAAAGAGCCTGGCATCTCCCTCTTGCTTACTCTCTTGCCATATGACATGCCTGCTCCCCCTTTGCCTTCCACCAGGATTAAAAGCTTCCTGGGGCTCCATCAGAGGTAGATGCTGGCATCATGCTTTTTGTATAGCCTGCAGAACTGTGAGCCAGATAAACGTCTTTTCTTTATAAATTGCCCAGCCTCAGGTATTCCTTTATAGAAACATAAAATGGACTAATACAAGCATGTTCCCTAAATTTGATCCCATGGCTTTGGATACAAAATTCCTGGCTCTTTGTCTCTTGGGCAGGCTGAGTAACCAGACTAGGTTTTATGCAAAAGAAATACTAGTTTTACTATTGCTGGTTATATGTTATACACAAGCCTACCACATACTAAATTGCAAATAACCTGAAATGTAAAATAAAACCCATTTATACTAGTTTCATGTTTTCCTGGATTATAAAACACAATTTTTGACACTGGAAGACACCATATCATCTACTCCACTTATCACTGAGCTTCAAAATAAAATTGCAACTGAAGCACTAATAAAAGAAAACTATGAATTGACATGTATTTACCAAGAAGACTGGCACTCTCTGCTCAGGTGCTACAGTAGAATCCGGTTTATACTGCTGTATTAAGCCTGTGCCCAGTTCTTCCAGAAGCTGCCAAGAAAAAAGAATTACCAAAGCAGAGTATTAGGACTAACAAACAACTTCACTTTAGTTTGGAGATCACCTCAAATCAAGGGGAAACATAATTTGCAACTACTTTTCTTCCTTTTTTTAGTCACTCTTAACAGAGGTATTCTTTCAAGGACTGAAATCAACCGCTATATCTTATTCATTTGTTACCGAATCAACTCTTGGGGTTTACATGTAAGAGCTGAAAACAGAAGAATGTATAGTCTTCCTCACCTGAAATCTCTTTAAGAAATCTCAGAATTGAAGGACATGTGGCAGAAGAATATAAAGTGAAGAAAAGGAGGGATATAAAGTGACGAGAAGGAAAAAGCGTTGTGGTTTTGATGAACATTACCTTTGCTCCATGAAGCTGAATGGATGGATCTGCTTCCCCCATGCACTTGCAAATCACCTCTCCAAGCTCCATCAAGTAGGCCTGAGCCATTGAAAAGTAGCCCCTTGCCAGAAGAGCCAATACCTGCAGAGAGAGCACGGAATTAACCCTCTAAGACCTGAGTGCAAGGCTGCAAAATGCAGAAAAGTGTTATAATATTTCAGAAATCGCTTATGTTTAACAGGGGCTGAAAACTGTCAAATGAAATTAAGAACTATCATCTTTATTTCATGACTAACATCAATTAACTGTATCATAGTTTTATGGTGCTTTAGTATATGATTGCTTTTCATTAATGTAATCTCATTTAAGTCTTGGAACTATTCTTTAAGTTAGGTATTAACTGAATTTTACAGCTAAAGAAACTAAGCCTGACAAGGTTAAAGGACATGTTTCATGTTGTCCAGTTACTTAGCAGCAGACCCCAGGACCAGGCCTAGTCTCAGATCATATTTGTATAGAAAAAGTAAGCTCTTTTATCTAGGATTGTTTTCTTTCTTTGAAGGAACAATTATTTTGTTGCTCTAAGCAGGTACAAGACCAAGGAGAAGCTTATAAAGAATTAAACATTTAAGTTGCAAAAATCGAAAATTAACTGTACAATTTCACTCAGAATTATTCTACCATCTATTACATCCACCTGTCATATAATACCTGAAGTGACTAAAATAATTGGCAATCAAAGAACAAAAAGGAACGAATCTGCTATTTTGCAACCAAGGAACACCTCCCCAAAACAAAACAACAAAAACAATAGACCACCCATACCTAAAATACGACTCCCACAAACACAGCTGACATATGGCTTGGTTTTACCTGCTGGCTCCTCATGGGCACTCTGAAGGAAGAATGGTTACTTCCACTTCAGACATGAGGAAATGAAACCTCCTACCTGTAAGGCCTCCAGTCGCATGGGGGATGGTTCGTAGGCACTTCCTGCTGCAGAGCCAGCATCGCTACCTGAACAGGAATCCTCCTTGGGCAGTACGACAATGGAAATGCAGAGTCGAATGAGCCAGCAGGGCTCTGAAGACCCCTTAGGTGAGCTAACTGACGTTTCTTCCAGAGAGGGTCCTGCAGGGGCTTTCTTCCACCAATCAGGAGGGCTGAGGTGAGGGGTTGCTGAATTGCTATTACCGAGTCCAGAAGAACATGGCTGTTGCAGAAGTAGCTGGACCTCAGGTAAAGGTGCTTGGGTGGACACTATAGCTCCCAAGAGTGTGAGACTTGACACGCGAACATTAACATCTGTCAAAGGAAGCAGTAAGAACTTATCACCATGGGAACAGCTACCGTAAAGATGGTAGTTATCCCTGCAGGCAATTAAGAATAGTTCCTTGTGTAACCTGAATCTAATCAAACTTCTAGACCTCATTTCCAGTTTGGAAATATATGGGACAGGAGAATAAGTTAACACCATAAAGAAACAATCTGACAAATTGAGAATGGGGGTTATTTTGTTATCTTTGGTGACGAGCTTAGAGTTCACATTCTATAAGACAATTGGGCTGGATTCTTTCCTAAGTCAGTTTGATGTAAAAAAGATGGGTGGGGGGACTCTAGATTTAAAAAGACTACAGTGATATGATAACGAAATGCAATGCATGTACACTGAATGAACCCCGGATTTTAACAAGAAATATTTTTAAAAAGCTAAATAAAAGGTCTATGCCTAGACTCATTTTTTTTTTTTTTTCTTGCATGTGATGTCCAGCTGTTCCAGCACCGTTTGTTGAAAAGTATCTGCTCCTTTGTTGTAGATCAGTTGACTATATTTATGTGGGTCTATTTCTGGGCTCTCTATTCTGTTCCACTGATCTGTTTGTCTCTTCCTTGACCAATATCACACTGTCTTAATTAATGTAGTTTTATAGTAGATTCTGAAGTTAGGGAATGTCAGTCCCTCAGTTTCGTTCTTCTCTATCAATATTGTGTCGGCTATTCTGGATCTTTTGCCTATCCATATACATTTCAGAATCAGTTCGTTGATATCTGCAAAGTAACCTGCTGGAATTTTGATTGAGACTGCAATGAATCTATAGATCAAGCTGGGAAGAAGTAACATCTTTACAATATTGAGCCTTCCTATCCATGAACATGGAATCTCTGTCCATTCATTTAGTTATCTGATTTATTTCATCAGAGTTTCACAGTTTTCTTCATATAGATCTTGTACATATTTTGTTAGGCTCATACCTAAGAATTTCAGGGTTTGAACATTTTAATGAAAAAAAGTGACTTGAGGATAAAGTCAGATACTTGAAAGGAACCTTTAAGACATGGTGCACTCTCTTCAGCTGCAGATGCAGATAATGAAAAGCGGGTACGGTGGAATGAGCAGGGGTTGTTTTCATCTTATTTCTGCCATGAATGTGATGGGAAACTTTAGGGTAAGACTTATCTTTCTGGGTCCCTTTTTTACACATTAATGGAAGTAGTGAACTGGACTTAGTTTACACCTCTTATCTCATTTGAGCCTCATAAAAATCTTATGACATAGTTATAATTCTTGCTGTTAGCAAGAAATTAGGGTTCAGAGAGGGCCATGGCCATGAGGTGGCAAAAATGGGAGTGGGCTCCAGACCCTTGGATTGACTTCAGGTCCCATGCTCTTCCCACTATGTCACTGAAAACAGCCACTATTCCTTCCTTGTTACAATCCTGTCTGAAAAAACTGAACTCATCAGAATGTGGTGTGATGTGAAAGCTTGCAAACAAAAGAAAAGCAAATCTACGAAAGGCAAGTGTTTATAGCACATACACATTATGTGTGGGAGGAAATAATAAGGCTGCAGTTAGTAAAGATTTGAAGTTCTGGGATTTTATCTGAACTTACAGGAAATAACGTCAAAGAAGTTAAATTTTGTATTCGTTTTTCTTTCCAAAAAGTAGATAGTATCTATCTGTCCGTCTGTCTGTCTATCTAACCATCCATCCATGCTCTACTTATGCCTAAGGGATATAAACTATCACACCCCTGAGTGGGGCTGCTTGCACCCGGCTCAGTCTTAATTGTAAAGGGATACTCTGGTCACTGCCCTGAACATTAAACAGGCATTACACTTTACAATTAATTCTCTAGCTCACTTCCACTGGGACTTGAGGGGTCAATTCTTGCAACAGCTGATACCCCTGAAAAGTTGAGAAGAATAAGCAGAGATCTCTTAAGAGTTGTAAAAATGCTTTGAATATATACATATATCTATATCTATGTATTTTTACTAATAGTCTGTATCTGATATAAAGAAGCCATCAGGTTTAAGACACTACCAACCTTTGTGGCGAATATAAGGCTTTATCTGGTTCCAGACTTTGGTCAGCAGGCTGAGTTTTAGACGATTATAAGGTGCATTTGATACTAAATTTGCAAGGCACTGTAAAACACAAAAAGTAGTTCATCAAAAGGCTTGATTAAACCACAGCATAGAAACAAATTTTGCAGCGTTTAATTAGAAAAGTTTTCACACAACTAAAAATTCGTTCTTTTTTTTTTTTTTTTAAACTAATACTTGTATTCTCATTGGTACAACTAAAGATAAAGAAGTATTTTTAGCAAATCATTTATTAGGACATAGAGAGATACAGAGATTATAGGTAAGATCACACAAATAGGTACAGACTTCCAAATAGGGTATTTTTAATAAAACTATTACTTAGTTATATTCTTAAGGCAAGTTACTTTTGGGCTATGTAAAACAGTAGACAAAATTTAAACAGAGAAGCCCCCTCTGGAACCCGCAGTTGGTACATTACCTTAATTATCTGAGTAAGGGTCTGTGAGGATGACTCTGCCACCAAAGCTAACAAAAGACATCTGTGCAACTCTCTAATGCTGGAAGCGATCATTACAGAGAAGGGGGTAAAAGCCCTTCTGTGGTCACTGGTATCTTCAGCAACAGAAAGAAATTGCTTTGAGCCTTCCAAGATGGCAGATAAAACTTGCAGAGCACAGGCACGTGTCTGAAATTTCGGGATGATTCACATTGATTAGCTGAAAATTAGGAGTCAGATTCCCTTCTTCCTATACATGCTTAATGTTCAAAGTATTTACAATCATTTTAATTAGAAGAATAAAGGCAATGGGATTATCTGTTAGTTCCTAAAAACTAGGCCACTTGCATCCCACACCTAAGAAAAGAATCTTTATTTTATTTTTATTTTAGAGACACAGTCTCGCTCTGTCACCTAGGCTGCAGTGCAGTGGTGCAATCATAACCACTGCAGCCCCAAACTCCTGGGCTCCAGCAATCCTCCCACGTCAGCCCCACAAGTAGTTAGGACTACAGGTGTGTGCCACCATACCTGGCTAAAAAAAACTCTAGAAACACATTGCTGTTAGATTTCTTATAGTAAGAAGTAAATCTAAGCTACACCATAGCATAAAAATCTGAAATCCTGAGCATGAGAACAAGGATTAGAGGCCTGCTTTATTCAAGCAGAATGCCAACTGAAAAGTTAGAACTAAACAGCCCACGAGGTAGAAAAAATACATGTGCCTAGAGTCTGTTTCCTATCAAAGTTCCTGAGAACATTATGCCTCATCTTCCACTCTTACGTATGTGTTCAATGTTAACTTAAATAGGACTTTAGGAACTTGGTGTACATACAACTTGGCAGACATCATTAGTGATCCAACTTTTAGAAACAGTCTCAGGTACAGGAAATAACACTGCCTGCAGTGACAGTATTTGACAATTCAAAAAAGGAATACCATTAAGTACAATCTTATGAATGGAAAGGACAAAAAGTACATCTTTGTCATGGACTGCTATATTTGTCAGGGAAGGTGTCACTGGCACCAAGATTTTCTTAATAAGGTTGAAAGATTACTTTCAATTGGTACTCTGACGATTTTGCAGTATTAAAAATCAGAAAGGAAAAGAAAGTCCAACTTTACAAAAACAGGATACAGGTAATAAGCAAAGGACTATTAATACGGAATAATATTGTACTCTCTTTAGCCAGCTCATCCAAAAATGACAATTAACATTTTTAGTCAAAAAATTTAAAAGCAGGGAATCAACATTACAATTCTAGAATCTAACCTAGATAGTTACCCAATATGAAGCATATCTGAGTTTGGAGCAAAAAAGCTTTTCCCAAAAGCTTTCAATTATATTATCTCCAAACAACCAGATGATAAATCACCAGGCAGGCCTTTTATAGACTGGAATCGTAGAAATCTAGACTTATTGCTCTGAAAAGAAATTTGAAGTACAGTAGCATCAGACTTCAGAATGAAGCATAATCCCCTAAGGTGGAAAACTGACAATGTATTAGGAAACTGTGTATATATGTGTGAAAAAACGAGACATCAAGAGCATGAACACAAGTCAGCTGATCCAAAAAGGACTCAGATCGGGGGCTGGCAAACTTTTCTGTAAAGAGCCAGTGGTACACATTTTATATTTTAGACTCTGCAGGTCAGTTTCCGTCACAACCACCCAACTCTATGATTGTAGCACAGACATGTAAAGGAGTAAATGTGGTTGTATTCCAAAAAGACTTGATTTACAGACAATGAAATCTGAATTCCATATAATTTTCACATGAGATATTATTGTTTTATTTTAAAACCATTTAAAAGTGTAAAAACCGTTCTTAGCTCACAGGCCATACAAAAACAGGTGGTGGGCCAGATTTGCCCTACAGGCCACAGTTGGCCAATCCCTACTAGAGGCTGGTCCGAACTCAACAAGATAGATCTTATGCTAAACCTTCATTTCTTTAGAAGACAAATAAAATTCACAATTCCAACAGCTCACAAACTGAATAAAATTAAAAATCGAATGGAAAGAAATGAACTAACATTCCAAAAGTCAAAAATTTTAGCACAATTTTGGCATCTTAAGGGGAAAATCACGACTATCACAGATGCAAACAAATGTCATAGAAATTCGTTATTTTTTTCCACCAAGTTATAAAATCTACATAGAAATTTGATACTACATCATATTGTACTTCTCACAGTTCTGAGTTAATTTCCTTTAAACTCTCATATCTTTGTTGTTATAATTGTTACTTAAGATACTGAATCTAGTATAAGTTTTGCTTTATTTATTCTTATATCAATATTTAATATCTTGTTTGCCAGTTCTAATCAGTACTTTCAGCAGAAATTACTAATGTGCAAGTAAATCATAATAGGTGTAGCTCTCCAGGGAGCTCATTTTGTTAAGTTTTTATTGTCTGAATATTTAAAATGATGAATGAAAGGCTTTTCAGTCTTACAAGTCAGTGTGCTTGGTTTTACTAGTGTATAGTTTCATCTCCTTGGTCATGAAGGCTTATCTAAAGCTAATAAAACAGAAAAGTACTTTTCCTTTTTTGCTACTTAAGAACGTAGCAGAAATGTTTGCTGAGGCAGCTTAGTCAATCCTAATTTGTTTTCCTCTTTATGTGTGTTTGGTCTCAGAATATTTCTGGAAGGGTGACAAAGAAGTTCCTGCTGGGAGTGGATACCATTGAAGTTTCCATACAGGGTACCTGACTGTTCACATGTTATTTTATTGGATCTAACTTCCAAAGTCAGTTGTCTTTTACGTAAAGGCATTTCAGCATTGTGTCAGGGACTCTGGATCGGGAGGTATCTAAGTGATATGGTTTGGCTGTGTCCCCACCCAAATCTCAACTTGAATAGTATCTCCCAGAATTCTCACGTGTTGTGGGAGGGACTTGTGGGAGGTAACTGAATCATAGGAGCTGGTCTTTCCCCTGCTATTCTCGTGATAGTCTCACAGGATCTGATGGGTTTATCAGGGGTTTCCACTTTTGCTTCTCCCTCATTTTCTCTTGCTGCCGCCATGTAAAGAAGTGCCTTTTGCCTCCTGCCATGATTCTGAGGCGTCCCCAGCCATGTGAACCTGTAAGTCCAATTAAAGTGCTTTTCCTTCCTAGTCTCGGGTATGTCTTTATCAGAAGCGTGAATACAGATACACTAATTAAAGACTGCCTGTTCTTTGCTAATACACTAAGCAAAGATTGCCTGTTCTGGGCAGGCCATATGAGAGAAAATCTACCATTCCATAACAGTTAACAATTCCAACCTTTTCATTCTCTTTTCTAGTTATACCATCTATTATCTTGATTTCGATTTGTTTTCACTTTTTATAGTAATCTAAAAGAGCAATAAATCATCATCCTAAAATTTGTAAATCAGGATAATTCTCAAGGTACCAAGATAAAGGTTTGCCCTGTAGTTTGTTTCTTAGACAAGTCTTGATGATATTCTCCACAATATGCCTTTATAACACCTAAGGAAATCATATAAAAGAAATTATTAAATTAGTCTTGTTCTTTTTATTGATAATTTGCTCTGTCCCTTTTGGAAGCATGTAAGATGTGCTCTCTGAAGCACATTTCCAACATGGAAACGTGATCATTTCCCAAGTACCACAACACTGCCAAATCCTAATGGACATTTCTAAGTTTTCTTCTCCCCAGTTAACCATTCTAGCATATCATGTTTCAATTTCCTAAAAGTAGCCTCTGTTTATTGTTGGCATTCTGACTGGAAGAGTCTAATCACCTTTCCTTCTGTCCATCGGTCTTTAGAAAATTTCTCAGTACACCAGTTAAAATTGTACTTTCAGCTGAGTATGCCATGGGTCATATCAGACCTGCCATAAAGTCAAAACTAACCACTAAGCACTTCAATGACAAGATAAACTATTGTTGTCTTATTTAATCCTGGCTAAAAGGAACTCCAGCCATCTAACTCTACATGCACAAGGAATACCTGAGATGACCACTTGGCCTGAAATCATGGCAGCTCTTTTAATCTGGTCAATCCAGAATGCTGTTCTATTCTAATTACATGATCTGTTATTTTTAATTTTAATGCACATAACTTTCTAGAAGTCTTTATTTTAAAAGCCTGTCCCACCGGGCTGGGTGCGGTGGCTCACGCCTATAATCCCAGCACTTCGGGAGGCCGAGGCAGGTAGATCACCTGAGGTCAGGAGTTCCAGACCAGCCTGATCAACATGGAGAAATCCTGTCACTACTAAAACTACAAAATTAGCCAGGCATGGTGGTGCATGCCTGTAGTCCCAGCTACTCGGGAGGCTGAGACAGAATCACTTGAACCCGGGAAGTGGAGGTTGCGTTGAGCCGAGATCCCACCATTGCACTCCAGCCTGGGCAACGAGGGCGAAACTCCATCTCAAAAAAAAAAAAAGGCTGTCCTATGACATCACCTACCACAACACTTCCTTCTAGTATATGTCTTGGTGCACAGTTACTTACACTATGGACAGACTGCAAAGGTATGTTCCAAGCTTTGTTGTAAACAATAATCTCCACACTTTTTTAAACCCTTCCAAGTTAACACTTGATTTAAAAAATCTCTCAAGTACAATCATTTCACTTGCAATTATACTGAACTAATTTAATTTCTTTCATCTTTTAAAATCCTCTTTAAGTAGGACGACTGTTTTTTTTTGTTTTGTTTTGTTTTGTTTTTTATTTCTCCAAGAGTTCCTTGTGGCTTTTTGTACTGGATCTATGACATCTCCAGAAGGAAGTTCTGTATCTTTTTTCCTCAGCACATTTCTTGCATTCACCAAACTTAAATACCTAGAACAAGTCTAAAAGGTATGTAAATCAAGGAGATGGATAAGACCACTTTGCAATATGTGAAATTTCTCATGGCACTTTAAGTGAAATGTAAACATTTAAAAAAATATGAAGATATAAACGTCAGGAAAATTATTCCAATTCATTTTCATCAGCTATGACCTCATAACCTTTATGTATTCATGTTCCAAACCCCCACGTCCCGCATCCCCTTGGCTGGGCAGCTGTGATACAGGTGATAAAGCTGGGCTGCTGCTTGCTCCACAGCACCATCTCCTTGGCCACTGCTGGCAGCTCCCCTAGCTGGAGTGTCTTCAAATATATGTTCTCAGTATTTTTAGCAGCTTTTATTTCAATTACTCTAATGGCTTCATTACTGATTTATTTGCCACCACTCATTTTCCATTTTTCTCCCAGGTTCTCATTCACTATTGATTTAGTTAATTTGTAAAATTTCTGCCAGTTTAATTTCCTAGGATAAGGAGTATTTGAAATACCCCACAAGTCATTTTTTTGCGGGGGTATAAAATTGAAGCTAACTTATTTTTCTTTACCTTGTAAAAGCTTCTGATGGGTCATCCAGAAATGTTCTTATATAGTAAGTTACTCAAGGAGATGACTCATATGGAATTCCAACGTATTGTGGGTTACCACCCCTGACCCCTTAATAATCTTTAAAATAGAAAAGGAACAATATGCTGTTGGCCTAATTAAAACTCCTCTCTTTGTGGGTAGTTGGTTACCTGAGGACACCCAGATGCCATTCGGCATGACTTTTTAATATTCACTGTTGTAAACAGCAGGCTATTTTCCTTACTTGGTTAAGTGGCTAGATTCTGGAGAGGAATTAACATATTTAAGCAGGGGCAAATATTTGATCAGCCGTGAGATATCCTGCTATAGGTATCCATGCCTGCCAATCATTTTCTTCTTCTTTTTTAAAAATAAGTTTTTCTCATTAACATATGTAAATATTTATTACACATGATTTGAAAACTGGAAAAGTTACAAGGAAAAAAAACATGTTTGGGATCCTACTGTATATTTAATTCTATATCCTGTGTTTTCACAGAACATTTTGAGCATTTTTCTAAGCCTTATGCATCCTTCATAGCCATTAGGTACCATAATATTCTACTGAGTTGTTTAAGCCATTTCTGATGTTTTCTTATTATAAATACCACAGCAATCAACATTTCCACAAAACGAAGAGAAGCACAGCTGCTTCAGTGCAGTTCAAGGGAGACACCAAAGTTAGAATTCAGTGTGCTCAGGCTTCAAGCAAGCCCTGGGGCAGAAGTGATCCTACATGATCAGCCCCAACATATTATTCACAAAAGCCCACTTCCTATTTTCCTGTCTGTCCAGTGGTTCTCAAGTCAGAACTTGGGTCAGTGTTACTAAGAGCTATATTCAGATCAGATAGGATAAGGCAGAGAAAACAATAAGGATCTGTACATTTTTTCTTCCTATTATAAAGCTTAGAGTTTAAATTCTCTTACCTTTGGAGAAGGGTCTTTCAACGTAAGAGTCATCAAGGACACTGATTGTGGGCTGCCAAGTTCAGGCGTATCAGGAATAAAGGCCGACCAGTAGCCATAAAGAACTTTTTTTTCTATCGATTTTATAGTAGAAAGAAAACAAACTAAGGCTCCTTGGCGAACTTTGGCTTGGTAAGACCTTTCATACCCAAGAGAAAAAAAAAAAACCATTTAAAAAATCATTTTTTTTTCAAAATGCAAACATGAAACGGTATTTGGTATTTATTTCCACTAATTCAAAAGATACATACAAAAATTAAACATTCTAAATAATTCCTAAAGATGTCAATGTGTTATTAAAATTTTTCTTTCAAAGTACAATCAAAACATGTTAAGACAATTTGTTTCTATAACAAGTTATTAAGGCTGACAATTAAAAAACACAACTGGAGAACAAGAGGACAACATTTTGATATCAGGAAACTAGTGTTCGACACGAAACGCTGCCGAGTATCCATCCATCCATTCAACGAGTATTACTGAATGACCTGTGTATGTGCCAGGCATCATGCTGAGGCTGCTAGACATAAACAAAGCCCCAGCCTTGACAAGCCAGGCAGCGAGGGACAGTTAAGGAGATAACCATAATATGTCACGAATAACACTAAGGCAGAAAAGGCTTCCCGGGGAATATGATTTCAGAGCCTATATCAAAGATGAGTAGTGGTTCGCAAGATGAAAAGGCAAAAAAGAATATTCTAAGGAGAGGAATGACATGTGCAATGGCAGATCAAGACAGCAAGTCATGTTCTGAATAACACCATGCCCCCAGAAATCAGGCTCTTCAAGTTAAATCACATGCAGCAGTCAAGTTTTTCAGGAAAGTTATACACTTACATGCAACTTAGAATACAACATATAAAAATGTAACAAAATACTACTACCTCATTTTACTCTGCATGCCTCCTTCAGCATCAGAATAGTCTGACTCACTACTGCTGACCCTTTTCCAACTGGAAGAACTGAAGGGTGAGGAGACTCCATCTTTTCCTGCAGCTCCACTTCCATCTAAAGGCAAACTCTGGACACCCAGGGAGGAGGGAGACCAAGTGTTCCCTTCATGCAGGTTCACTCTGCCTGTGCCAGTGACTGAGGCTGCCTCTATTTCACCACTGGATTCCTTTTCCTCCTCCTCTCCTTGCTGGATTTTCTTTGGTTTAACTTTGGATTTTTTCTTTTTATTCTGATTTTAGGAGCAAACGAAGACATACATAATAGCTACTTCAGAATGGCTTTTCACTGAATCATTACTTCTTCATGTTAAAGTGACTAAATATGTCCCCAACATGTAGTTTAAAGAAAGAAGAAAAGAGAAAAGAAAAAAGTGGAACTTCTTTAATACCCTAGGCAACAGGCACGATGCTAAGTGCTGACTGTCTACTATTAGAAAGAAGGAATGAAATACATGAGACACAGTAAAACACGTGGCCTGGGTTTAAATTGTACCTCTCTGACATGAGGCAAATCATTTAGCCTCTCTTGAGCTTGACCTTGCTTATCTGTAAGTATGCGGCTAATACCACCTACCTTGCACAGGTGTTGGGAAAGTACTCAGCCTTCTCAATTGGAATTTCTCAAGAGCATTAAAGCCTATAGAAAATGACTTGAGTGTCTATTTTATCAGTTCTCCAAGTAAGATACATAGCTAGTATCACTACATGCCTGCATAGAAGAGATGGTAGTCCATTACATACAATGCACATTTCAGGGCCTTGGGTCTCTGTAGAAGTAGATACTAAGTAGAAGCCAGTTTCTTTCTTTCTTTCTCCCTGTTACTCTCTTTCTGATATCCAAGTATATCTGGAATCTGGGTCTTCCTCCACGTTCTCAAAGTCTGTGGCCTTGGGGAAGGAAGCTCCCATTACTTCTATCTTGGACTACTTATTGTGGCCCCAGACCCATACTTTTTTATTTGCTACCACAGTGATTTTTCTAAGACGCAAATCTGATAACGTCATTCCCCTATACAAGATTCTTTAATGAATCTCTATTGCCTACGAGATAAAAACCCAAACTCCTCAGCCTCCTGTACAAGAATCTCATCATTCAGCCTCTGCTACACAATGGCTCCACTCTTTCTCTGCCGCACTGAAACTCTAGTCCTGCTAGTTAACAAATGGGCAATGTATACTTTCATTCTCTATGTCTATGCGCCTTTCATTTTATCAGCATGAAACACTCATTCCTCCTTGTCAGTACTGCTACTCACTCTGAAATCTCTGTTTAGCTACCACACCTTTAAAAAGCCTCCTCCTCCTCCTCCATTTAGACTGGGTGCCCTCCATGTGTTCCCAGAGTACTCTGTGAATATTCTAACGAGAGAAACAATAATATTGCATTGTAGTTGTCTATTTATCCATCTTTGCCTTCTCCCTCAAACTCCTAAAAGCAGCCAGTCTATATACTTAGTGCTTAGCACAGTGTCTGGAATACAGCAGACGTTGGGTAAATGCTGAGTGAGTGAATGAGTGAAATAATTTCTAATAAGAAGCATTTTGATCAGGTATGACATTTCTGGAAGTGAATCCTTGGCCATACATCTGTATGCTCCAGGTTCTCCAACCTAAGCATGAGGCAGATGGCAGCTACCTGGAAAGGCTGGGAAATCAGGTGAATGTAAGGTGTGGAGATGGCGCGCTGACTGGTAGGTGGGCTTCTAACAATCTAGAGAGGGGCTGGCAAATTATAGCCCAAAAGCCAAATCCAGCCCAACACTCAGCCTGCTTCTGCAAATAAAGTTTTAGTGAAACAGTCATGCCCATTCATTTACATAGTGTCTATGGCTGCTTTTGCTCTGTTACAATGGAGTTGGCAGTTATGACAGAGACCTAAAGTATTTACTAGCCTTGTAGAGAAAGTTTAGAAAACATTTGTTGACTCCTGGTCTTGAGCATCATGGGGATGAGAATGCTTGGTTTGGGGTATAAAGTGGATGCTCATTTTTATAGCTGTCACACTGACTATACCTCTAAGAAGTATAAGATGCTTAACTGGTACTTTGAGCATCAGATGAATTTAAAGTTACTATGCTAACAACCCTAAACTGAAATAAAATTCAAGGTAGGTTTTTAGGGTAGTAGTGATGCAAATCACAGAAAACACACATAGCAATCTATTAAAAATAAGCCACAACTTAAATCAAAATAAACATAAATGTACCAAAGTTGGTCGAGAAGCACTGGATTCTGATTGCTGTGGTTTGATAGGTGTTCGCCCATCATACTGAGGAAGCGGAGTTGGGTACAACACCGTGGGCATCTCTATGTTTAGTCCGGGGAGTCCGTGAAACATGAACTTCTAATAATGATGAATCAAGGACACACACACACACACACATACACAAAACCAAAAAAACCATTAATCATAAAACAGAGCTATTTACCATGTCTGGATCAGAACACTCACAGATTAATGTTCAAAGGCCTACTAAGGAAATATAAATGAGACAGAAAATAGATACCTTGAAGGCATAGGGCTTAAAGAAGAGCTTTTATCTGGCCTCCAGCTGGATCTGGTTTGGTCAGATCAAATCAGGTCTGCTTTTAGTTTCCTCATTTATTCATAAAATTTATCCAACTACTTTATCTGTCTATAATTTTTTTAAACCAATTCATCATTTTTTTTTTTTTTACCTATCTCTACCTATAGCTGTTTCTCTATTTGATGTGGGAGCAAGAGAATGCTCCAAGGAAAGAATTACTTCTTATTTTGCTGGCTGAAGAAGCTGGGTCCCCGGAGATGCTGGCCTGACTTTCCGACTGACTGGCACGCTCGGAAGCTGCCCACTGACACACGTCTTGGTTGGCCTGCCTACTACTTGGAGGAGAAAGTCAAGGAGAAGCACTGGCTCTTCTTGCAAGTACAAACAGGTACAACATAATCTATAATTAAATTTTCTACAGGTCATACCCCCCTACCTATTCCCTTCCTAAGATTCAGAGATAATTTTAAAATGTTGATGCATGTATTAAATGGAGATTTATTATTTTCTGTTCTTAAGTGTCTTTGAATATGAACATTTTTGTCTACTTTCTCAAAATATATGTAAGAACTTTTAATACCTCAAAGTTAGCCTTAGAATCAGGATGTAAAGTGGTCCTTGTACCATGGGTTGAAACAGGAAAGATCATATGAAGACTTGCCTTACCTTTAGCACAGCTAAAAGTGCTCCAAGTTCATCAGTCTGCGTTAGTTTCATTCTCCCACCATTTAGAAGTGACTGTATACCTTTTAATGCATTTTGCAGTAACTAGGGGGAAAAGGGAGACCCAGTTAGAAGGCAAAATAAAATCTGGTTGTCCAGGAATCAACTTACTAGCACCACTTAGGAAGGAAGAGAGACAGTCCCTGGATAATGAAAAAAACCTTTAGACACACACATATACACACAGAGCAGAGACGAAGATCCAAGGAGACCTGATAAACTACCATGAATTCTTTTCTAGAAGAAAAGAATAATGAAGTGGTCTTATTGTACATGTTTATAAACCCATACGTACAAATGGTGAGTAAGAAAAAAGAGAGAAGATGTTTAGCAAGAAAAATGTGATAAGGGATAAAAGAGAGATAGCACAGATCAGAATTGGGGAAGCTCTGTAACATGGCAAACCCAGCCCTCTTAAAGGCAAGGGGACGTATGTGGGAACAGGTGATAAATTATAAAAACTTGGTTTCTGGAGGGCAATTCTGACCAAGATTGATTTATTGACTCAGTAATCTCATTTCTAGAACTCTGTCCTTAAGAAATACTTCCTACGTTGGGATGATGTGAACTGTAGTCTTGTTTGAAATAGTGGGAAAATTTTAAAAACTTCAGTTATGATGATTATGATAATAATTATAAAAGAAGCTAACCCTCTACTAAATGTAAAACTCAACAACAAGAACAGCAGACCCTTTGAATGCTTTATTTCATCTACTTCTCTTAAGAACCCCACAACGTGGCTATATCAGTCCCTTTTCAGGGAGGAACATGGAGGCTCCAAGAAGTTAACTAATTTGTCCAAGGTCTTCCAGCCATAGCAGTTAGAAAGTATGAGGTATATTAACAGGAACCAAATAGATGTCCCAGAGATATTAAGTTTTAACAAAACAAGAAAGTTACAAAAGAGCATGTTAAATATGACCCCATTTAAAGTTGTAAATATGCTCATTTACATATATTAAAAAAAACTGAGAGCACATAGCACAAATTGTCTTCAGTGGCTATATCTGAGCAGGAGACTAGAAGGAACTTTATCTTAGATACATAACATTTGAAATGTGTTACTCTAAAAGATGTTAACAAATGTCATTTGCATATTTTTTAAAAAGAAATAAAATATTGCAGATATATTTGCTGAAATCTCTCTCTTTTTTTTGAGACGGAGTCCCACTCTGTCGCCCAGGCTGGAGTGCAGTGGCCGGATCTCAGCTCACTGCAAGCTCCGCCTCCCGGTTCACGCCATTCTCCTGCCTCAGCCTCCCGAGTAGTTGGGACCACAGGCGCCCGCCACCATACCTGGCTAATTTATTGTATTTTTAGTAGAGACAGGGTTTCACCATGTTAGCCAGGATGGTCTCGATCTCCTGACCTCGTGATCCACCCATCTCGGCCTCCCAAAGTGCTGGGATTACAGGCTTGAGCCACCGCGCCCGGCCGAAATCTCTCTTCACTTCCATCTTAAAGATAGTCACTAGCCTGCAACTGTTGCTTTTATACTCAGAAGGAAAAAGAATAGTTTCCTCTAAAAAGCTAGAATTGTAAAATGTAGCAAATAAAAAGCTTCTTATAATTTAAACCGAAACGGTATGATTTTAGTCTTTTTAGGTTACAAACATTTCATATATGTGTATTGCTCTAGACAAAGCTAATAGTGCAAATTAAACTCATTAGTAACACTTTTCCAATCTGCTGCTAGACATATCCACGACATTCACTAGAGCAATGATAGTCCACTTACCATGCAAAATGTGATATCATCCATATCAGATGATTTTGGAGATTGTAAAATAGTCAGGAAAGCTTGGAAACAGATATTTTGGTAGGGTTCCTCCAAATATGGCTGTCCGGGCACACTAAATGCGTATAGAGAAAACGACTCAAACTCAGTCTCTTTTGAAATGAGGCTTGCAAAAGACTAATTAAAAATAGCAGTAATATGGACTATTAGAGTTGGAATATACCCTTGAATGCAACTATGCTATGAAAAGTTATTATTTTGGTTAATTAGTTACTGCTGGGGGACAGGCACAGGGCTAAGAATGAGTAAGAGGAAGGGTGGATTCCATAAGGAAAGGTTACAGAATTTTGTGGCAGAAAAAGCATGGAGAAAGAAAAATCTTGTTTTAGTTCTGCTGTTCAGTCCCAAGAGGGAAATAATCCAGACAGGTCCTGTCAAGCTAGAATCACACATCTGTGCCTGCCTTCCTACTCACTGGACAGCACTGTGCCATGCAGACACGAGTTCACATTTGTGCTGCTCGTTTTCAATTGCCTACTGTGAGAATCTAGGGGGAGCAGCTGGGGCTGTTTCTGTCTTCTTCAAAGAAAAGAAATTGCCCTTTACAGATACATCTCGCCAGCACTGAAATTTGCATGAATATATCCTTCTAAAAACTTAATATCCTTAGAAGTTATACCAATAGAAAACAAAATTTTGACATACTGCACATTATGTCACTATTACCACATTTTAGGAATATGGTCCTAGTCTATTTTTTCCTTCTTTACAAGCAATATTAAAATTAACAAACAACATAAGATGATTTTATTAGTAAAGTACATGGGAAATGCAAGGTTAGCTATTTGTCTAAGTCGGCCCCGGCTTCAGGCAGAGGGAACTACCTACAAAAGGCCCAACAGAGGAACTATCTTATGATTGTTGAGAAACTTGACTGGAGCCACATACCTGAGACATAAGTTTGCCATACAATGTACTGCAGCTCTCCTGACTTCAGGATCAGACTGAGCCAAGTCACTCAACTTCATTAAGAGTCCGGTCTTGCCTAGTAGCTCTGGGAGGTACTAAGACAAGTAAGAGTCAACATAGGTCAAAGAAAAGCTTCTAGGAAAATATTATGTTTTACACAGATTTCCTTCCTTCCTTCCTTCCCTCCCTCCCTCCCTCCCCCTCTCCCTCCCCCTCCTTCCCTCCCTTCCTCCCTCCCTTTCTTTTTCTTTCCTTCTCTTTCTTTTTTCTCTCTCTTTCTCTCTCTCTCTTCTTTTTTTTTTTTAACTAAATGGCAGTTAAGCACCAAAAGACTAGCTGTTAGATAAATGTCTCAGATGGATATGCAAAGATATGCCAAAAAGCATCAATAAGGATCATTACTCCCAGCCTAGGAAGCAGCTGATGCTCTTTAGTGTGGCCGAATGGCTGATGGGTAATGATAATATTAAGAATAATGGTTACTATTTACCGAGGGCCATGAACTTGACAAGTATTGTCTCACTTCATCCTCAGAGTAACAATTTTATACATGAGGAAACAAGGCCCAGAGTGGTTAAGTAAGAATTGCTAGAGATTAGTAGCAAGATAGAAACCTGAACACAGTGTTGGCACCAGAGCCTGTGCTCCTGGCCTTTCAAAGGAAGGATAAAGCACTTTAAACTACCTTTTGACATTTTGAGCCATTGCAGTATACCAGAGCTGCCAGGGCTTGAAGAATTTCCATGTGTGTCCAGGAACTACACTGATGAATAGCCGAAATAGTATACGCCAACAGGAAATCCAAGTGCTGTTCATCCACAATTACCTAACACAACAGGAAAAGATATATTCTGATCTAAATTTTAAAAGATATTATGCTTTTATGGACATGTATGCTCACCTGAATCAAGCTGTATAAAAGACAGAGTGTGTGTCTGTCATTTATGTGTCAAAAGGATCACCTCTAAAGGGCCTGAAAGTTTGATCAACGTAGGGGCCTTCTCCCCGCCCTAAGGTCTTGCTCACTTCTTCCTCTTTAGTAAAGTAGAACTTGATAAAGTCCTTGTAACTTTTCCTTGAACTAACCAGACATTGGCAGCTGTGAATACACAGATATGAGTATTTCAATGCACTGAAATTTAATTAAACTGCCTTATACATAATACACTCAACGAATACACAGTGAACCAATATAACTGCTAAACACCTACTGCATCTCTAACATGACCTGGGGAATACCCCCTGAAGACAAGGCATATCCCTGCTGTCACGGAGCTGATCATCTTGTTGGGACAGACCAGACTAATCCAAGTGTCAATTCATGGACAGTTGAGACTGTCACCAAATGCTGGAAAGCTGGTAAAGGGTGATAGGTGCCACAGGTGTTCAGGAACATCTCTAATTGCCAGTGTTACAAAGACGATACACCTGAGAATAGTAAACATACAGGAGCTACCCCATGTTAGTTTCAACGATTCTAAACTGAAAACAGCCTTACTCCATGCAGCAGAGTTGGTTGGTTACCGACCAGCGTTCATTTCTTCCTTCCCTGCTGGCAGAGTACTAATTTAATTTCGAAGTCCACCTCTCCCACATGAGACCTAAGGGTAAACGCTAATTAGTTTAAGAGAGTGGGGCAACCTGGGGCAACCTTAACCCCCAAGAAACATTTGGCAATGCCTATATACATTTTTGACTGCCACAATTGGAGAGCTGCTACTGGCGTCTAGTGGGCAGAGGCCAAGGATGCTGCTAAACATTCCACAATGTGCAAGACAGCCCCTAAAACAATGATATATGGGCCAAAATATCAATAGTGCTGAGGCTGAGAAACCCTGATGTAGGCTAATTGTTGCTGCACATTGTAAGCATCGAGGGAGCTTAAGCCCTCCTCCAAGTGATTCTAATGTGTAGTGAAGGCTGAAACTACTGGCTGGAGCTATTAGTCTCTCCAGCAAGATACTGGGGAGTCTAGTAGAGAGTTTATGGGACACATTTCCTTACTCTTAAGTACAAGAGACACAATATAAATACAGTTATTTAGCTTCTGCTGAACATTAATCATTTCTTTGGCAGGGGATGTCCAGAATTGGCATAGCCATCTTATCACTGTGAGAGATGCTAGCTGAGGGTAACCCACATGCTGAGGATGGTGAAGGGAAAGATGAGCCTCTTATTATTATTTTTTTTTTTTTTTGAGACGGAGTCTCGCGCTGTCACCCAGGCTGGAGTGCAGTGGCCGGATCTCAGCTCACTGCAAGCTCTGCCTCCCGGGTTCACACCATTCTCCTGCCTCAGCCTCCTGAGTAGCTGGGACTACAGGCGCCCGCCACCTCACCCGGCTAATTTTTTGTATTTTTTAGTAGAGACGGGGTTTCACCGTGTTAACCAGCATGGTCTCGATCTCCTGACCTCGTGATCCGCCCGTCTCGGCCTCCCAAAGTGCTGGGATTACAGGCTTGAGCCACCGCGCCCGGCCGAGCCTCTTATTATTAAGGGGCTACAGATGCCTCCCTTGGGACTTGGGACATGGAGTGATTCCTTTTTATTTTTTTAAAAGTTGTGTAGTGACTCTGGGATGGCTTTTCTGCTTCTTGCAGCCAAAAGCATCCTAATTCACATAATGCTAGTTGATATATTTTGTGCTCTTAAATATATGCACATACTCATGTGGTAACAGTCTTAAATAAATAACTGGGCTCTTTTTATCCTTCTGTCCCCTTGGTCCCAAGCTACTTCTTATATTTTAGAAGCATCAAAAGTAGACCACAAAAATGGTAGCTTCAGGAAAGGGGAAAAATATTGGTGGGAAAGAGGTAGGGGGTTATTTCAATTTATTCTTAGATATATTTTGTTCAAATATATCTTCCATAAGAAATTATAAATTAGCCAGGTGTGGTGGTGGGCACCTGTAGTCCCAGCTACTTAGGAGGCTGAGGCAGGAGAATGGCGTGAACCCAGGAGGTGGAGCTTGCAGTGAGCCAAGATAGCGCCACTGCACTCCAGCCTGGGCAACAGTGTGAGACTCTGTTTCAAAAAAAAAAAAGAAATTATAAGGTTGGGGGGCCTGAATTATACTGGTTAACTGAACCAAACAGAAAGGCATACTTTTAATAGACAAACTACTAGAATTCTACAGAATAATTTTTTTTTTTGGATCAGTTATATTTGCTTTAAAAGTATTCTTATTAAGGCATTTGCTTTTCCTATAGCATCTCAAAAAACAATCTATCATACCTACTACAGATGTAGTATTTCAAAGGTATCTGCTTAGTCTCAAAAGTTCATGATCTGAATTCTAGAGTTACACACATGATTACCTGTAATCTGTTAAGTAAATGGTGGATAAGCTGGGACACTTTGCTGACAAGATGATTCTGGTTAAGAGGTACCAGTCGGCAAGCCTGGACAAGAAGAGCGCTGACGTCCTACCAAAAAAAAGAAAACAAAGAAGAAGTAAAATACTTATTAGTCAAGTGAAGATCCTCAAAACACAGCCAAATGGGAAAACAAAAGTAAATATTCACATTCAAATGGGGAAAGAAAATGTGAGGCAGGAAGGAAAAAAATGAAGTGACAGCACAAAAATACGATGTGCTAAAAAAGAAGGAAAAAGTCAGGCACAGTGGCTCACACCTAATCCCAGTTCTTTGGTAGGTCAAAGCGGGAGGACTGCTTGAGCCCAGGAGTCCAAGACCAGCTTGGGCAACATAGTGAGACTCCATCTCTACAGAAAAAACTTAAAAAAAAAAAAATTATCTGGAAATGGTGGTGTGTAGTCCTAGCTTCTTGGGAGGCTGGGGTGGGAGGACAGCTTGAGCCCAGGAGTTCAAGATCACAGTGAGCTATGATCTTGCTGCTGCGCTCTAGTCTGGATGACAGAGTGAGACCTTGTCTCTTAAAAGAAAAAAGAAAAAAAAAAAGAAAAGAATCAACATGGTTTTGGTCAGGCTGAAGACTCTACTCTCTATATATGTAGAGACAATATAATTAAACAACCAAAGAAAGGCTTCTAGGGCGTAAAAGCACAAACTGCAAGTTAAAAATACCAAAAGGTAAGTGAACCAGATTTTCAATGTCATTGAGAAAAATCAGACCTAACACTTCTATGGATTTTATGCATAATTAGGGAATTCGTAAAAAAAAAGAAGAGGGACCTATTTGCAAGTCACACTTTTCATTCATCCATCGATGTTTACAGAATGACAAGGTTCCGAGCACCCACAATGTGCCATAGTGTGCTAGGTCCTTGGGCTCCAAAGGTAAAAACAAACATGTTCCCGAACCTCAAAGAGCTCATAAACTAGTGACAGAAAGAAACACAACAAATAATTAAAATAAGGTGAACAAAGTGCTGAAAGAATAAAGTACAAACTCTGTCCAGAAACAGTAATTAGGGAGGCCTTGTGGAGGTGATTGTAAAGCAGAACCTGGAATGATTTGAAGGATGAGGAGAAATTTGCCAGATAGGGCATCAAAAAACACTGCAAGCAAAGTGGTCAGAGTATGCAAAAACCTGGAGGTGTGAAACACCAGTAGGTGCCTGAAGAACAGCAAGTTTTAAATGACTGCACACAGGAACAAAAGGAGTAACAGGAGAGAATGGAAAGGTACGAAGTTTTGTTGCAAAAGTATCAAATTATACAAATACAGCAAAAGTCCCCGACTACTGCCTTAATCTCACTCTGCTTCCTAATGACATACACTATTATTCTGTTGTCAATTCTTTCAGACCTTTTACTTTGCATACATAAACACACATATTTTAAAATCCCTCCTCCAGCTTCATACAGATCTCATTCTGTATGAATTGTTCTGCAACTTGCTTCAACCATTTACCGATACGTATTGAAGACTTTTCCAAAGCAGATTTTAAATTTTATGATCAAATTTTTTTCCTCCTAAAGAAAAGATCATTCTAGCATCAGAGGAATGACTGGCTTGGAGAGGAGCTAGACAGGAGGCAGGAGATCAGTTAGAAGAGACCAGTGGAACAGTCCAGGCATAAGACGCCTTGCCTGAGGTCTAAGGCACTCGCTATGGGAACAGACAGGAGGGGATGAACTGAGAAATATATATGAGACACATTCTGAAATATCTGAATTGGACAGGATCTGGGATGAAGGAGGGAAGAAACAGTGTTTGTGTCTTGTGTGACTTGGTGGATGGTGCATGTGTGTTGGAAGGTGGGATGGGTTGGGGACGGGAATGTGAGTTTGGAGCTGATGAATTTCATCTTTAGGAACTGTCTAGTTTGAAATGCCTGTGCAAGCAGGCAACTTGCACCACTTCCCTCTTTCCTACGTAGGGCCAGAAGGCCATGGTGTCAACAGTTCAGAGAATTCATTAATTTAAGGCCTTATGTGTGTAAGATTACTCAAAAAGACGGCAGAGGGGAGGAGCCAGTATGTAGGAACACAAAACGTAGGGGCTTTGTGGCAAAGTTTTGTATACTGTATTTTTATGAGCTTCAGTATTTTCATCAGCAAAAAAAGACCTAATACTACTCAAGTTGTAAGATTCCCACGTGGTCCGTGTACCATGTACGCAATAAACAGTACTAATGCATTTTGTCAACAAAGTGTTCTGGGTGCATAGAGAGGAAGTGAAGGAGGGTGCGGACAGATGGAAAGGTGGTATCAGAGAGGAAACCCGAGGCATTATCAGAGCAGGAGTCGTCAAGTTGGGTTTTGAATGAGTCGAGCGTGCCAAGCACTGCAGGGTCTTCCAAATGGAGAACTAAGAATGTGCCAAGGTAGGAGGGGGCACGCCAGCCTGAAACTAAATTATCAGGCGCGAGAGTAGGAACAGCAGGGAAAGGCAGCCGGAGGCCACCAGCTGGGTTCCCGGAGGGGTGGGGCTGGGGCCAGCAGGCGCCGCACCAGCTCTCTCCCGGGCGCGCCGCCTACCTCCGGAGCCACGCCACTGCCCTCGCTGTAGTTCTCGGAGATGAGCTGATCGAAGAGCAGGTGGATCTCGGTGCGGGCGGAGCTGCTGTCATCCGGGCGAAGGGCGCAGAGCCTGGCAGACAAGCGGCGAAACGCATTGCCTCGCTCAGGGATTGCTTCCCGCGGTGCCTCCCGCGGCTGCTCGGAAGGCAAGGAGCCCGCAACTTGCACAGCAGCCATCTTTTCTACGTGTGGGGGAGGGGGGAGGTCCCAGGGAAATACTTCCGGGGCATCCTCCCGCTCCGCGCGCTATTTCCGGAAGTACTTTTTTTGGACCGGACTGGGACTCAGAGGGGTTTCCGTGACTGCGGGACGACTCCGACTAGTACCCTACAAATGCTTGTCAGAAATTGGCTTGGAGGCCGGGCGCGGTGGCCCACGCCTGTAATCCCAGCACTTTGGGAGGCCGAGGCGGGCGGATCACGAGCTCAGGAGATGGAGACCGTCCTGGCTAACACGTTGAAACCTCGTCTGTACTAAAAATACAAAAAAAAAAAAAATTAGCCAGGCGTGGTGGCGGGCGCCTGTAGTCTCATCTGCTCGGGAGGCTGAGGGAGGCGGAGCTTGCAGTGAGCCAATATCGCGCCACTGCACTCCAGCCTGGGCGACAGAGCGAGACTCCGTCTCAAAAAAGAGAGAGAGAGGAGAGAAAAGAGAGGAAATTGGCTACAGAAAGAATTGACTTGGAGATTTTTCGCTGGCCACTCCTTCTTGAGCCCTGACTGAAAAGTGAGTTCTCAATTTGTGCTTCCAGAAAGTTTGCCCTCCCAGAATTTGTTCCTGGACAGGGCTGAAGGTACTCTATTAAAGTACTAGAGTTTCAGATTCGGGCTGGAGTTGGAGAGGTTATGCTATGGATGGCAGTAGCAGAAACTGCTAGTTCTAAGACACCCTTCTACTCTTCTAAAATCTTGCCCCAGGCACAAAACCACCCGGAATAAAGGCTACATTCCCCAGCATTCCTTGCAGTTGGCTGTGGCTATGTGATTACAATCTGGCCAGTGGAATATAGGGCAGCTTTCCCTACTTAAGTGACAGCTGGCTGCACTCTTGGTTCCTTTTTCTCCCCTTTTCCCAGTGTGAATCCTGTCATAGATCATGAGGCACCTCGCCCCACTAGAAGAGTAATTTTGGAGTTCAACTGAATCATGTAAAACATAATCTGCCCAAGGGTGACCGGGTTGAGTTGAGACACCCCAAGATTTTTTGAAGTCGAGAAGCTGGAGAATACAATGGCCATTTAAAAATCTGTGATCAGTTTTCAGTCATCCAGGAAGTGGAGGCTTGGCTTTCACAGTTGGGCAGATTGGGAAAACCGTCTCTAGGGCCTTTGAGTTATGCAAATATAAAGCAAAACCTCACCCTTGGCCCTTAGGGAAAGCCTTGAAGTCACCTGAATGTATATTTTATCCTGAGAATAAAACATTTCTGTTCAGGAATGAAAACTGGGGGTATACTTTAGCAGAGGTAGTTTTCTGAAGACTTTGGGCTTGGAGAGAAATGTTAATTTTTTTGTTTGGATTTAGATTCCATTGTGCTGGTATATTATTTCTTATTCCTGGTCTGTGTCCATATGTGCATGGTATATGTGCATGTATGTGTGTGTATTCGTGTAAAGAAATGTATTCAAGCATTTGTTCAGAGAAGATCAGGAGCTGAAACCTAGTCGTTGGATATTTTAATCTGGGTTCCCTGAAATCAGAGCCTCAGACGACGTTGATGGGTGAGTGGTTTATCCAGGAATGAACAAGGAAGGAAGGAGAATTAATACCAATATGTGCTATTGAGATGGCCGTTGCAAGGGGTGACTGATTGTTCAGTCCTCAGGAGTTTCTGAGAAGCCTTGTGAAGCTCTCAAAACCCTTCTTCTGAAGGAACAGAGAGGGGAAGCATTTATCTGTCAGCTTTTGGACTCTATTGTCAAAAGTTGCCCACAAGGCATTAATTCACTGGTGTTCCTATGTTGAGCATGTATCTGTGCTTGGTTCCTGCAGGAGTCCTATGTTGCATAGTCAAAGAAGCCCTGAGGCAACAGTGAGGAAACTAGGATGCATATCTGAGGCAAGGCTCTCACCAGTTAGACCTATGCTAAGCTAGTAGATGCCTGTGATAAACTACTTGCTGTAGCAAAGGCTAGAATAAGAATGTAAGACCAAGAATATGTGAAGTAGTACTAAAGAGCTGTCTTACACATTGGGCTAGAAGGATGTGAGTGGTCATTTTCACAATGCAGGTGGTTCAAAGAGACTGTGGGAAGGATCTGGGTTTGGTGTGGTTGACCTTAAGTTGCAATATGGATGACCTACGTATTGTGTTATTCAGGTTGGAATGGTCCAGGAATTGTAAAATACAGTATACTGATACCGGTCTGTTGAGTTCTGGTAGAAAATACCCTTGTGAATTAGTGTGGTTCCTTTAAGGAAATGGATATCCCTACTCTGCAATGATTACCAACTAAAGGAAACATATCTCAAGCTCTGAGGAAGGTCTTGGAAGGCACCCTGCATTGGCTTGAGTTTATACAATAGCACTCCTGCTCCCATTTCCCACACTGAAACTGTGGAAACACACCATGGCAAAAGCCTTCTTCCAAGAAAATCTCCTATCTCCTCCTCAATTCTCCACATTTTCATAGTCCTACAGTGACTGAGGGGCTTTAAGCGGTGCTAAGCACATTGTCATCGGATGATCTGGAACCTCAGTGGAATTTCACTCCTTTCGTGTTTGGAAACCTCTCAAGACTTCATTTTTATCCCTTCATGAGAGTCTGGGTCATCCTAACTCACATAGGCTTGCATGCCCCCATTTCACTCTAATTCACATCTTTGATTATTTCCTTCAGAAAATTTACCATAACCTGCAGTTATCTTGTTTATTTGCTTACTTTATCATCTGTTGCTTCCTCTAGAATGTTAACTCCATGAAGGCACAGATCCCGTTTGTCTCATTCGCTGTTGTAGCCCAGGGCTAGCACAGCCCCTGGAATGTGAATGAACTCACTAACTTTTTATTCAGGGTCCCCTATTTGCCATTGGTTGATGTGCAAATCAAGTGGGATTTTTGTGAAAATGCTTTGTAAACTATAAAGTTTTATAAGTCTTAGCATCAAATGAGGTAGATATTATTTCTCCCTTTTACAGTTGAGAAAATGGTGCCAAAGAGTATAAACGGTTGGTCAAAGCTGCACAGGCAGCAAATTGGTTGAAATCAGATTGCAGCCCAGGCTGGCTGTGATTGTGAAGAACATAGACAAGAAATTATAAACACATTGATTTTTACCTCCCACATTTTGTAATGGGGAAAACCAGAAGAGAGGAGCTTGATTTCAGTATCCAGATTACACATTGAACCAGGAGAGGCTAGGAAGGAGGATTGGCCTTGAGTTCTGTTTCAGGGTCATCAGACTATCTATTTGATTATATAGTAGTCCCCCCCTTATCGGTAGTTTTGCTTTCAGCCTTTTCAATTACCCGTGGTCAATCACAGTATGAAAATATGAAATGCACTGCGCGCAGTAGCTCATGCCTGTAATCCCAGCACTTTGGGAGTCCGAGACCGGCTAATCATTGGAGGTCAGGAGCTCGACACCAGTCTGACCAACATGTTGAAACCCCATCTCTACTAAAAATACAAAAATTAGCCGGACATGGTGGCACACACCTATAATCTCAGCTACTTGGGAGGCTGAGGCAGGAGAATCACTTCAACCTGGGAGGCAGAGATTGCAGTGAGCCGAGATCGCACCATTGCACTCCAGCCTGGGTGACCAAAGCAAAACTCTGTCCAAAAAAAAAAATACGAAATGGAAAATTCCAGAAATAATTCATACATTTCAACTTGCTGCTGTTCTGAGTAGTGTGATGAAATCTTGCGCCGTCCCACTTCATTCTGGAATGTGAATCATCCCTTAGTCAAGCATACCCACGCCTTATATGCTACCCACCCGTTAGTCACTTAATAACCATCTCAATTATGAGATCCACTGTCCCAGTGCTTGTGTTCAAGTAACCTTTATTTTGCTTAATAATGGTTTCAAAGCATAAGAGTAGTGATGTTGGCATATTGTTTTATTTGTTCTATTTTATTATTAGTTATTGTTAATCTCTTACTATGCCTAATTTATAAATTATACTCTATCATAAGTATGTATGTATAGGACAGAACACATGTATATAGAGTTCGATGCTATCCATGGCAGTATATGTAGAGTTTGATACTATCCATGGTTTTGTGCATTCACTGGGGGTCTTGGAACATATCCCCCATGGATTAGGGGTACTACTGTGTTAATAATCATTGTAGTTAACACTTACTGAATGCTTTCTATGTGTCAGTATTATACATGACCCTCTTTTATCTTTGTAGTTTTATGAGGTACTATTATATATATGAGAAACTGAATCACAGAAAGACGAAGATTCTCACTGAAGGCAACATGGCTGTGTGGTGGGCCTGGGTTTGAAATTCAGAGTCAGGGCTCCTGACTACCATACTATAATGCATAGGCCTTATGTGGCATTTGACATGAGATTATAGTTTAGGCCCTGACACTTACTTGCTATATGACTTTGCCCCAAACCTCAGTGTCCTCAAATGGTGATGATAAGAAGTGCAGTCCTGTAATCCCAGCACTTTGGGAGGCCGAGACGGGCGGATCACAAGATCAGGAGATCGAGACCATCCTGGCTAACATGGTGAAACCCCGTTTCTGCTAAAAAACACAAAAAACTAGCCGGGCAAGGTGGCGGGCGCCTGTAGTTCCAGCTACTCGGGAGGCTGAGGCAGGAGAATGGCGTAAACCCAGGAGGCGGAGCTTGCAGTGAGCTGAGATCTGGCCACTGCACCCCAGCCTGGGCGGCAGAGCCAGACTCCGTCTCAAAAAAAAAAAAAAAAAAAGAAGTGCAGTCAAAAGATTGTTAAGGATACTTAGATAATGTCTAGGGAGAATTTAACATGGTCCTTGTTGATAGTCAGTACGCAACAAATTTCATCTGTCCTTCTCCCCCCTCCTCCTCACCTTTAACCAAATAACTCAAATAGTATGAGTGCTTTTAACAGTGATGATTTATTAAAAGAAACAACCCCTCTTCCCTGCCTCCCATATCCCCTGTAGTCCCTATCCACAGGCTCGCCATTTTCATCCATCTTCTTAGTCAAGGTACTCCAAACAGTCACATCTTGGAAGATAGGAACTCCAAGAAGGGATGCTTATCTTAGAGAAAGATGATCCTTAAGATAACTCTTCATCTGAGAAAAAGACAAAAAAATTATGCCCCAGACCTGCTGTTTGGGGACCTGGGTCCACAGAATACAATCAAGAGGCAACAGTTCCTGATTTGGGAAATCAATCACACCTGCAAAGAGCCAGCCAGGCCCTAAGCACCCCAAGGATTGCAGGTGGATTGGCCAAATAATACATTCTGAACACAAAGGGTTTTTATTTAAAGTGTGTGCTGATTCTTTTGTGTTTAGTGCAACTTAGTTTATAATCAAAACTGAATTATGGTAGCTTTTTATTACTCATTTTTCAACTAATGGCTACTGAAAACAAATAAATTATCCTGTGAGGCCCCCGAGACATTTTCACAGAAAAGGGGTTCTCATAAGTCAACATGGCAGTGTACATCACAGGGTTAAAATGAACATACTTTTCTAGGATGGAGTGCAGTGGTGCAATCTCGGCTCACTGCAAGCTCCGCCTCCCGGGTTCACACCATTCTCCGGCCTCAGTCTCCTGAGTAGCTGAGACTACAGGCGCCCGCCACCATGCCCGGCTAATTTATTTATTTATTTTTTTTGTATTTTTAGTAGAGGCAGGTTTTCACCGTGTTAGCCAGGATGGTCTCATCTCCTGACCTCGTGATCCTCCCGCCTCAGCCTCCCAAAGTGCTGGGATTACAGGCATGAGCCACCGCACCCGGCCAATGAACATACTCTTTAGTCATCAATTTTACATCTTAGAATTTGTCCCAAGGACAAATATGTATACAGTTTAGTACTTGTTACAGTCCTATTCATAATATCAAAATAAGAAATATCTTAAACATGTATTACTAAAGGTTGCTAAGTATCTGAGCATAGATGATGAACTTCTATCAAAGATGATGGGATAGAAGCATTAGTATTGACATTAAAGTTGTTTGAGGCTGGGCACAGTGGCTCAGGCCTGTAATCCCAGCACTTTAGGAGGCCGAGGTGGGCGGATCATGAGGTCAGGAGATCAAGACCACAGTGAAACCCCGTCTCTACTAAAAATACAAAAATATTAGCCGGGCACGGTGGCTGGCGCCTGTAGTCCCAGCTACTCAGGAGGCTGAGGCTGGAGAATGGCGTGAACTCAGGAGGCAGAGCTTGCAGTGAGCTGAGATCATGCCACTGCACTCCAGCCTGGGGTGACAGAGCAAGACTCCGTCTCAAAAAAAAAAAGGCACAAGATTATCTCATTTTTATATAAATATTATATATTTGTGTATGTTTAAAATATGCACCAAAGTGTTAAGCAGACGTTGTTTTGAGGTGGGGGATTATGTGTGATTTTTATCATTTTGCTTAAATAAATAGTCTGATTTTGCTCCAGGACATACTGGGTTAGGGAATTATTTTAAAGGTCTGGAAACCACCATCTTGTGATGGATGCATCTTTTTCTTGGGAAGGTTGGGGGAAGAGGGAGACAGGTTTCTGTCCTACTCATTTCTGGAAAGTCCCACTGAGGCTAAGTGCACAACCTACCTAGACTGAACAACGTTTGGGAAAGCAGAGAGGGCCGGGTGTTTTTACCTGTCCTTACTCTGCAACACACTCATGACCACACCCATTGCTGACACAGTGCTCTCCGGGATTGCAGTCCCAGTCACCTGTGCAGAGCTCGACGCAGGTACCTATGGAAGAACAGATGTGCTGAAAACCACCATACTTTTGAGACAGATGCGACAAGAACAGTCCTTGATTAAGAAGTCAGTTCTACATTTTTCTTTTCATTCATTATGCAATATGATTTATTACTTGCAGAATAATATCATTAACATCTTATACATTCCAGTTAAAGGCAATGCATTCACATGATCTCAAAAAAGTAAGGTCTACTTTAGAGATGGGGATAATTGTGTTTGTGGAGGGGAAGTGCAAAGAAGCCCACTTAAACGTCTTCACTCCCCACTCTGCAGGGAATAGAGTGGAGAAGAAGAGACTCACACTTACCACGTGTCATCGGGAGTCCCTTGCAGTCACCCCATGCAGTGAGTCTTACTAGGCCCACTTTACAGGTGTGGCAGTTGGGGCTCAAAGAGGTGACTTGCTAGCCAGTGGGTACAGAAGTGAGATTCAACTGAAATTTGCCTGGCTCCTCGTCTGAGCACCTTCTGCTATCCCACATGGTGAAGCTCATCCTGACATAAGTACATATCTCCAAATTTCAAGGAGTCATTCCGGACCTGATTGGAGGCTCCCAAGTTCCCAGAACATCAAGCTCTTTGAGGACCAATGAAGTAGGTTCAAAGAGTTGGTTAGGATCGCACAGGCTTCTAGGAAAACATACTCAGAACTCTGGATGAATATGTACTGTACTTTGATTGGCTACTCAGCTGTTAGCAGGAATTTCTTTACCTGATTATGTCTCTGGATCTTTCTGGGACTTTTCTCATCTGTAAAAAGAGGCCCCTGGAGTCAGCAGGGGTAATGAGTTTTATTCTCCATTGTCAACTTCAGTCAATGGAGGTGGCTGTCTGATGCTGTTTTGAGAAGGGTCAGACACCTTGTCCAGGTTCAAAGAGAATGAGTGCTAGGACTGATTAGCAGTATCTGAGGGGTGTAAGAAGGGGACCTGGTGGGATATCTTCAATGTAGTTGTAGACCTCAGAGAAAATCAATACCATCCCCCCATGCTTCCCGTAGCTTTTGTTGATTTGTGGTGAGCAGGCTGAAGATCCCTCTTCACCACTCACAGCAGTTTGACTTATTAAATCAATAATATCTACTTATTAAGTATATATCTGTTGATTTCTTACTATGTATAAAACAGAGGAAATTATTCAGCAAATACAAAGATGTAAGACAAACAGCTTAGAGTCTAACAATATGGATAAGACATATTCAAAGTACTAAAAACAAAGCAATATGTAACAAGTGTCCTAAGAGTGGTATATTTGAAGAATTGAAGAGTCTCAGCTGGGCGTGGTTGCTCATGCCTGTAATCCCTGCACTTTGGGAGGCTGAAGTGGGAGGATCGCTTGAGCACAGAAGTTTGAGACCCAGTCTCTACAGTTTTTGATTTTTTTTTTAATTAGCCGGGCTTAGTGGCACATGCCTGTGGTCCTAGCTACTTGGGGGACTGAGATAGGAGGATCACTTGAGCCCAGGAGATTTAGGCTGCAGTAAGCCATGATTGTGCCACTGCACTCTGGTCTGGGCAACAAAGCAAAGCAAGATCCTGCCAAAAAAAAAAAAAAAAAAAAAAAAAGGCTCAGAGAATATGACATTACTTCCAATTAGATTAATCAGAAAAGGTGAGTTTTGAAGTGCAGGTATCTTTTTAAGTCAGAACTGAGGGGCATGGGTGGAGTGTTGTGAGAAGAAAAAAGAATTACTAACAACAATTCACAAGGGGAAATGCAGGGCCAGGATTAGGGTGAGGCAAGTGAGGTGCCTAGGGCATGCGATTCCAGGAGGCCCTTGCACAATGCTGGCGGTGAGTACCCGTTTAATGTTTGCACCCTGGGTACCTCATCCACTTCACTCCTCACCCTGAAATACAAGGAACACAGGAGGAGTGGCAAATGGAGGGCTGGGTAAGTGTTAGGGAATAGCTGGAAATGAAGCAGGAAAAGTAAGTAGGTATCGATAAAGTTACGGGGCGTGGGGGGTGCAGATCTTGAGGGCCTTAGGAGTTTGGATTTCATTTGATAGATCAAGACAGGGATGTGATTGATGTTTAATTAGGAAGATTATTCTGGTAGGAGAGCCTAGAATGGAACAGAATGCAACAAGCAAGCAAACTGCAGCAGAAAGACAGGGGCAGGGAGAGCTGTTAGGAAGCTCCTGGCATGGCCCAGACATGAGGTCATCGGGGCTGGAAATACTGCGTGACAAGGGGAGATGGCAGGGGAACGAAAGAACATATGCAAGAGACACTTTCAGAGAATGGACAGTATTTGGCAACCAGTTTAATGTTGAGGGAAGGAGAGCGAAGAAGAAAAGAAACTAATAACTGAATCCAATAATGTTTAGAGAGAAGAATAAAATACCATGAAGGATAATGCAGGAGAAAAGAAAGTTTGAGAACTGAGGAGGTAGCAAGCAGTGTCAGACACTACAGAGGTTAAAGACTTGGCGACTGAGGAGTCATGAGATTTGTCCACAGAATCTGGAAGAGAAGTTTCAGGAGAGTGATGGGGCAGGGCTGGAGGCTGTAGGCCATCTTCAAGGGGTCAAGGAATGACTTATTGGGAAGTAAGGACAGAGAACTAAGATTACTCCTTTGAGAATGATGGTAAAAGGAAAAGAAGAGATTGAGATGATTAATGTTTAACATGATTAAGAAAATATTTTCTCTAGGTGATACCAATTTATTCGTAGCAAGAGAGGAAGAAGCTTATGGAGAGGGAGATGGCAGGAGTCAGAGGGTGGCTGATGAGGGGGTAAGAGGGGAGGTACAGAGAGTCCAAATGGAGCGGTGACCCAGGGAAAGGAGTGGGGGAAAGTGGAGGTAGAAGAAAAGAGATTCTGCTTTGGGGAGCTGAGTGCACTGGAGGGTCCCTGCAGTAGCCCTTTAAGACCTTTTCCTCTCTCCTTTCTTCCCCTCTCCTTCCCAGCACACACTGGTCCCTGATGTCCTACTTTCTGGCCCCGTCATTCAAGGAAAAATGAACTGGGCTACTTTTTGCCTGGACTTACCCAAAAGTCGCAACGGTCTCACTGCAGCCTGAAGCCCTTGTACCTCTAGGCTGAAGATGATGAGGATCACAAGGAGGAGGAAGGCTGCCAACTTCATGTTGCTGTTAGAAGGCTTTAGAAATCACAGCAGGGCTGAGAGCAGCTGAAATTTATACCTTCCACCTGCTGAGCTGGAATGCAAGGCCAGGGGTGGGACTAGGGACTGCAGACACCTAAGCCCTGCCCAGAAACTGACATTTCCGGAGAACAGCCACCTACCTTGTGTACCCTGGGTCCTTCCACGTTACCTAAGCAAGGCTCTGAGCCAAGGTAACACCCTCCTCTGACAGACAGATAGGACTACTACACCAGGCCGGGTGCAGTGGCTCACATCTGTAATCCCAGCACTTTGGGAGGCCGGGGCAGGAGGTTCACTTGAACCCAGGAGTTCAAGACCAGCCTGGATTACAAGAGCAAGACCCTGTCTCTACAAAATTAAAAAAAAAAAAAAAAATTAAATAATGAAAAAGATTCCTAAATCAAAAAAGCTGTGAGTGACTGAGAAAAGGGCTGGCATAAGTATTGAACATAAGTATTGAATGTCTGCTATGGGCCAGACATGGGCTCGGCATGAGAGCATCCCAAAGAGAAATTACAGTCTGAGAGCTAGGTGCCAGGTAGCAAGGGTGCAGTCTGCTCTTTCCCTTCTTCCCCCGACCCACCCACCCCCAACTTCCAGGCCTAATCCAAGTACAGCACAGTGGCTGAGAGTGAGGACCCCGGAGTGTGACAGGTCTGGTTAGCACCTCTGGAAATGAGGGTAGGGAAAAGCAGTACAGAACAGGCAGGGATGTTCCTTATCACCTGCTGGTGGTACAGAGGTGACCTCAGTCTCCCACTGCCTTGGTCTGATTCTCTCTGCTTCTGGGCACCTAGGCAGTGATGGTCTTTGCCTATAGGAGCTATGTAATTTTCTTGAGATAAAGCTCTGCTTCCTCTCATCCAGCTTCATTTCTGAGAACCCAAACTCAAGTTATGCATATTAAACTCTTCTAGGATATCTCTCATCCTGCAGTTCTGGGGTGGGAGTGGGGGTGGGACCATAGTAACCAACCTGCTGGGGAGTGAGGTTTCATTTCCCCCTCCTTGTAGCACTCCTAATCTAGACGAATGATTTTCTTAAACACACTACCCTTGTGGGTTTTTTTTTGGAGGGAGTGGGGGTGGTGTCGGGTAGGGAGAAATATGCCCTCTTCCCTCTCCAATGGCAAGGAAGCTGGAGACATGTATAACCTTTGGCCATGTGTCCTGTGTCCCAAAAGATATATAATGTGAGACAAGGAGGATACCTGGGCTGGTAGAGGGTAGTGGGATAAGTTTGCAACCTTGTGATAGTCCCCCTGGGCCACTTTCTAAAGTGAAGTCAACTTTAGACTTCACTTGTAAGTCTAAAGTAGTTGCTGTTTCACTTCTGGTTCCTAATTCTGAGGCTACAGGGAGAGACCCCCTCTGTTCTACTTCATGTATCACAGTTCCTGAAATGCTATTAGTTAGAGGTCCTTTGGGCAAACAGCTGACCTTTTCTGCAAATCCTTCTTATCTAACAAGACCCAGCCTAAATGTCACCTCCAAAACTTTACACAACCTCCACCCCTAGGAGAGTAACATTCTCTTAGTACTTATCTTGTCATAGGGCTTATCAGACTCTATTGTAATTAATTATTATGATGATTTTACATTTCTCTCCTGTATCTTGATGGCTAGCATGGGGTCTTGCTGATCTTTCGTCCTCAGCGCTCAATCATGGGCACTTATTGCCCTCAATAATGTGTGTTTTGGGAGGATGAGGAGAATTCAGAGAGCCGTTGTAATTAGGAAGACACCTCACATGGCTTTCCATACAGATAGGCATTATTATTGCCATGTTACAGTTGAGGAGACTAAGCCACGGAGAGTTTTAGTAGCCCGAAATAATAGTTAAATGCAGAACCACAATCAAACTCCAAAGACAGTGGTCTAAACTAGTCCACATGACTGTCAGGCTACATCCAAATTCTGAGAAAATAATTTGGACTCATCTCTGGGTACAGATAAATGAGCTTTTGAGGTCAGAGAATTCTGCTGTATCGAGTGTGGCACTCATCATCACGATTTCATTAGCATAGAATAACTGCTTTGAGCAAAGCAACTCGCTCTAGAGGCTTCTGAGTGCTCAATCAGATTAAAAATAGGTGCCATCCACCCAAAACTGTTACTTTGGATTTCAGTGAGTTGAGGAACAGTATGTTGCCCTTATTGCTGGCTGTTTACTAAAGCCGTTTCGAGCTTGTGAAAAGAAGCCTGATCCAAGTACAGCACAGTGGCTGAGAGTGAGGACCCCGGAGTGTGACAGGTCTGGTTTGCATCTGGCTCCACTACTTGCGCTGTTTGACCTTGGGAAAATTAACTTCCCTTTCTGAGCCTCACTTCTCTTTTCTGTAAAGTGGGGAGTATAATTCCTACTTCAATGTTGGACAGACCAAATTACCATATATGTACACGTACATACTCCTGGCGCAGAGCCCTCAACACTAGCAGCTACTATTCTTGTGGATTTCTGTGAAAGGGGATGCATGTCTTTCTATTCCCTAGAGCGGGGCACCTACAGACAGCTCATGCAAACTGTATCATTTCATTAAGGAAATATCTCAAGATAAAACTCAGCACCTGTCCCTATTTTATTCTGCTGGATATTGTAAACTGAACCATGAAGAGACTCCAAGGCTGAAGCTAGTATTACTGTCACTTCCATAGCTCTGTGTGGGCTCATGATTTCCATATGGAAATCAGGAAGCTTCGTATGTGACCAATTCTGCCTATAGAGTGATTAGCCAGGGGAGGGTCAAAAAAATCACAGTCTTACATAATTTCCTCACAAGGTGACAAAGAGCATAGCAATTATCTACAGGGGACTGTCACCACCCAAAGGGCTTCTGCTCCCAGTGAGAGCCTTTACAACATGAGAGGGTCATTATCAGCAATGGCTTGTGAGTACTCAGCTCTTCCAAATATCAGTTCCACTGCTCCTTATGCTCTGAAACTAGAGCATGAGACCAAGACCTGGGTTTCTGGGAGGGGCCTGCAAGAGATAGCTAGACACCACAGTAAGTATGCATCCTTCCACCTACACCTCTTCATCTTGTACCAGATCTAGATAGTGTAGCAGGTAAGCCTAAGAATCTGAGCTCAGGAGCCAGATCACCTGGACTCAGATCCTGACTCCATCTTAGTAGCTGCATGACCGAGGACAAGTTAACCCCAACATCATGTTGCTGGGGGAAGTTTCCTTTGATGACAACACAGATGGGCAGAGATGGGCTGAGATTTACGTCTTCCCTCCCAGCATGTGCGTCCTGGCTCATGACACAGGTATTTGGAAGCTTAAGCCACAATAGGAAGCTGACAATTCTGGATTCTATAGACCTGTGTTTAGCATTAAGTATTTTCAAACAAGCTTTCTAAGCCAAGGGAAACACCTTCTTCCGCCTAATAATTAAGACTTCTAAAGAATGGTAGCCACTTTGAATGACAGAGACAAGCGGGGCAGGGAGAAAGGAACTGGCATATACTGGGCCAATTCCTTCTATGTGCTAGATTTTACCCCCCAACTTTTAAAGATCAAAAACATTGTCAGAGGTTGTTTTCATTTCACACCGGAAGAGAGAGTAGCTTGCCCAGGTTTACACAACTTAATTCCCCAAGTTTTTCTGATTTCAAATCCCAGCCTCTCTCCTTCACATGACACTGTTTATGACTCTTCTTTACACACTCCCATTTACCAGATTTTAGATCCAAATATTAATATTACAGGGCTCAGTCTTGGCCTAGGAACAAGGACTGGCATCCTCTTTTCTTCTTCCCCCAATCCTCACAGAACTATCTGGAATTCCTCATTCAATCACAGTATCTGAAATGTTAACAAGTAGAGACTTCCTAGGGTAAAAAGCCTCTTGGCATGTTCAGATGTAGGGAAAATCCCATTTGATTATGATAACATTTTCTTCTTTCCAACTTGAAGAAAACTTAAGTCTTCTTGTATTACAGGTTCTCAGAAATGTTGATCCATCTTTTGTATCTAAGTTTTGTGTTTTTTTTCTCCTATTGCAAAAGCTGCTCCAAATTCAGCCCTGCTGCTCCATAGGCTCTGAATGTTCAGAAGAACATTCATGTTACGAGGATGACTCCATGGAGTGCTTGATCACTAAGTTTGGTAACTAGCTGGTCAATCTTTTTCACTTTAGCCGCAGCTGGGGAGGCAAGCCTCTATATGAGTGGCAGAGGCTGGCTGACTGTTTAGCAGACTCATTTTTTCTTTCTGAGGACACAGTAGCTTACATTTCCTAGCTTTCTTTGCCATTGGTTTGCTACGGCCAAGCAATTGAGTTCTAGCTAATGGAATATAAGCAGAAGTGATGCACCCCACTTCCAGGGTGAGCCCCCGAACTCCCCTGCTCCCCATGCACAGCCTTCCACTCTCTCCTTCCTATTGCTGGCATGAAGCACATAAGCAAGCTGTCTTGGAAGCCACGTGTTGAAGATAGTGAAGACTACAAGATGGAAGGAGCCTGGTCCCGGAATCACCACTTGGAGGAGGAAAGCTGCTTGCTGCTCAAGTACACCAGTTTTGGATTTCACACGGGAAGGGATAACCAGTAAGGGATAACAAGTTAAACCAGTAAGATTTGGGTTTCTGACCCACTAGCTGACCAGCAGATCAGCTGACCCCCTTCTGATCCCGTAGCTGACTGACAGATTCATGAAAACTATTGGGGGAACCCGCCCCCAGTATTTCAACGTAGGTTCTATTTTCCATAAGTGTCGGCCAGCTGAGAAATAAAGAGTACAAAGAGAGGAATGTTACTGCTGGGCTGCCAGGGGTGACATCACATATCGGTAGGACCATGATGCTCACCTGACCCTCAAAACCAGCAAGTTTTTATTAAGAATTTCAAAAGGGGAGGGGGTGTATAAACAGGGAGTAGGCACAAAGATCACATGCTTTAAAGGGCAAAAAGCAGAACAAAGATCACATGCTTCTGAGGAAACAGGACAAGGGCAAAAGAACTCCTGACAAGGGTTTATGTTCAGCGGTGCACGTAATGTCTTGATGAACATCTTAAGAGAAAACAGGGTTTGAGAGCTGAGAACTGGTCTGATCACAAATTTACCAGGGCCGGGTTTTTCCCCACCTTAGTAAGCCTGAGGGTACTGCAGGAGACCAGGGCGTATTTCAGTCCTTATCTCAACCGCATAGGACAGATAGTCCCAGGGTGGCTATTTATAGACCTCCCCCCAGGAATGCATTCCTTTCCCAGAGTATTAATATTAATATTCCTTGCTAGAAAAAGAATTTAGTGATATCCTTCCTACTTGCACGTCCGTTTATAGGCTCCCTGCAAGAATAAAAATATGGCTCTTTTTGCCCGACCCTGCAGGCAGTAAGACTTTATGGTTGTCTTCACTTGTTCCCTAAAAATCGCTGTTATTCTGTTCTTTTTCAAGGTGCACTGATTTCATATTGTTCAAACACACATGTTTCACAATCAATTTGTACAGTTAACACAGTTATCACAGTGGTCCTGTGGTGACATACATCCTCAGCTTACAAAGATACCAGGAATAAGAGATTAAAGTATGACAGGCATAAGAAATTATAAAAGTATTATTTGGGAACTGATAAATGTCCATGAAATCTTCAAATTTATGTTCCTCTGCTGTGGCTCCAGCCAGTCCCTCTGCTTGGGGTCCTGACTTCCTGCAACACTCTCTTTCTTTTTATATAAATGTGCCATGGCGATGAAGGCTTGTTCATTCTCTCAGTTTTGACACAGGATTCTTTGACTGGTCCGGCACACTAAAGACAAGCTGATTAAACAGAGAAACATAATTCCAAAATTTACTACAGTGGAGCCCCCAATAGACTTAATCCAAGTCGTAGGGTTTAACCCATATTTTCTGCCACCTGATCTAATGCCTCAGCTCCAGGCACAATGGATAAATGAGCTTAAGAGGCTTCAAAAATTTGTTTCTTTAATTTAGTTATGTCCAATGATAAATTATCTTCCCTACCCAGGTGTCCTTTGACCATTTCCCATGAATGATCAGTCTCGTTATAGGAATACAGGGTGATACAGAAATCAGAGGTATTCTAGTCACTCTGCATTTGCATGTGATGTTTGAGACTTATTAGCCGATCCCCAAGCCAAATAACAGACTGTCTTAAATCATTAATTTGATTAGCTAATTTTTGATCAATGCCTTGTTGAGAATTCCACATTTGGGTGGAATTGGTTGGCCAATCATTAACAAAATGAGCTGTTTGAATAGATTGGTGTAATGCCACTCTGGGAGTGGTGGCCAGTGCAGTGACTGTAATTAGGCCCATGATCACAGCAATTAAAGTGAAAACAAATCTCTTAGCTCTTTTGAGAATTAGTTGTAATACTTCATTAATTAAATGTACTGAGGGGGAAGATTCCCAAGGTCTGAGTAAAGTTGCAGGTATCTAGATTCCTTCTCGAGCTCGAACCAATGTTACACTTTTCCTGGAGTCAAAACGGGAGTTAATACAAGTGTATAAGTGACAATTAATGCATTGGACAGTTTGATTGTCCAAATTTTGATACTTCCCACTAACAGCAGGCTTAACACAGCTCTGCATAGGAATAGTTAGGTTGGAGGTAAACAAAGCAGAATGTTTGAATCCATGTTGATACTGAGGGAGAGAAGCGGTGGTGGTCACACCAGATTATCTCCACCATAAAGAAGCAATCCGAGGTGACCAGGGATGCTGAAGAGGTAGAGGGGCATACCTGGGTTGAGAAGAATTATCATAATGCCAATTGGAGTCCCATAAAGGGGAATCAAAAAGAGGAAAAGGGTCCAAAGGGGATTTATCATGGCGGTAGTGGGGACAACAGACAGAAAAGTTTCCCCTTCCCATACTCGCTGTCCAGACATGGCAATAGCCAATTTCCAAATGGTGAATATCATATGAGGCCGTGGCGGGGGAGGGGGGTAATGCCCTTATCTTCCCATTTTTAAGGGAAAGAATGAGCTGAACCTCCTATGCCAAGTAGGATGAAGATCCTTGTCTTCCCAATAAGAAATAAAATGAGTAGCCTCCAGGCATTCCTTTCCCCCAGAGGAGCAATTGTTTTTTAAATAGCCCCTTTGGTGCCCAGTCTACTACTAAACCATATGAGTCGTTTTTTAATACTACTGCATGTGAGTTAACACAATCTTCCCAAATTAAAGTTTTAGATGGGCCCTCAAAATTTTTAGGACATGGGTTTCCTACAGGTTTATATTGAAAGTATGGGGTATCTCCTATTACTCCCCTTTTCATTTGTCCTAAAGGAGAAAGGGAGAGGCCGGAGACCAAATGTCCCCATTATCCTGTAGCTAATCTGTCCAGAAGATAAGCAGCCCAGACTTGAGTTTCTAGATGGATACAACCAGGTGCATGTCCCAGGCACAGAGGAGGGTATTTATAACCCATAGTAACATTAAATGCAGGGCCTTCTTCTCCTGGTTGAGTGGGGCAACGGTCATCTATAGCTCCAGGCAACAACACACTATCATTAGTAGATTTCTGCAGAGCAGCCATCCAGGTAAGAGGTTGAATAAGTGGAGGAAAAGGCACAGAAGCCTAATAATAATTTTGTGTAGCAGGTAAATCCGTTTGAGGGGAAACTAGTGAGACAGAAAGTATAAGGAGGAGAATGATTAAATAAAACCTATTGTAAGTGAGATCCAGTGCTGAAAGAGGAAGAGAAGAAGAGAGGGATGTTATTTTCAGGCTAACAGAAATGGTGAGATTTTTAGGTTCAGATTTGGGATTAGTTAGGGGGTATCCATATTAGGAGGAAAAACGCATTTTTTTTTTTTTTTTTTTTTTTTTTTTTTTTTGAGATGGAGTCTCGCTCTGTCGCCCAGGGCTGGAGAAGTGGGCGATTAGCAAGCTGCGCCTTAGCCAGGCCTCCCGAGTAGCTGGATCCATGCCCCGGCTATTTTTTGTAGGGAGGATTGAACCACCTTGTGATCCGCCCGCCTCGGCCTCCCAAAGTGCTGGGATTACAGCCGTGAGCCACCGCGCCCGGCCACCAGACACATTTTGATTCAGCCTGCCAGTTTCTGAGGAGTCAGCACAGATCTCACCAGGTATGAAGGCAGTCTCTGACGCCGATGTCTTTTCCTGGTAGTTTTCATTTTCAGTATTCACATGAAGTTTAAGTCTTCTAGTGGGCACCCAGACAGGGAATTGATGATCTGGTGAAACGCAAACCTACCCTCTTCCCCACATTAAAATTGTTCCAGGTTCCCAGGTATTGGTCTGGGAGTTTTTCCATAACACTGGCTTGCCTTCATTTAGGGAGAATTTTTCACCTGTATAATGGTGTTCAGCTGCAGTCAGAGTATTGTCTTTAGGAAAATTTAGAAAGTTTAAAGTAAACAAAGCTAAATGTAATTGGGAGTGGGGAGTGGTTGAATTATGCTTTTAAACCAGCCTTGTCTTCTTTTACAGTAACTTGAAGAGGTTTAGTAATTCCTTCATGTTTTGGACCGAGACCGAGTCTGGGAACAAACCTCATGTTTTCCATTATATGTTGACTGGGAGCACTATAAGAGTTATGTGGAATATTAATTTCAGCCCCCCCATTGTGCCAGCAAATCTCTACCCCAAAGATTAATGGGGATTGGCATGATACAAGGCTGAATTGTACCCTTTTGACTATCAGGGCCAGTGCAAGGCAAGATAAATGTGCTCTGGTGAACTTCATCAGCTTTTCCAACACCTACTAGTCCCATGTTAGCAGGACGTTTAAGCCAGGAGGAAGGCCATAAATCAGAGGAAATAATAGAAGAATCAGCCCCAGTATCTGTTAGGCCCTCAAACTTTTTTCCTTGAATGTGTATAGTGCAGGTGGGCCATTGTTTAGAAATTACGTTAATCCAATAAGCAGCTTTTTCACCACCGGAGCCCATCCCAGGGCTCTATGTCTTATCTCCTTTGTTTAAAACAATATTAGGTAGTAAAAGTAATTGAGCAATTGACTCACCGGCTGGAATGGAAACAGGAACCTTGGCAGACACCATAAGTTTAATCTCATCAGAGGAATCAAAATTAATGAGACCAGTATGAACAGTGATTCCTTTAGCAGAGGTGGATGCCCTACCTAACACCAGGCCCACCGAACCTTGAGGTAAAGGGCCAGTGACCCCCGTGGGGACAATTAAAGGCAAAGAATTAGGTAGTAAACTTAGAGGAATGGTACTACAGAGATCGACCGCCCTGCCCCCTACTGTGGAGGTAGACAAGCATTGTACTGAGACAGAAGAAGAGGCTGGGGCCTATCTGGGTTGGCTGTAGGTAAATTTGTTTGTGCTGGGGGCTGTGTTGGGATGGCTTGAAGTGGAAATGCAACATTGGTCTGAGTCTGAGGTGTCCCATTTGATATTGGGGCCTGAGACTGGCCCCGCTTCCCATTTCCCTGGTTCTGTGGCAAGGGATTTCCATCTATATCAGACTTAGAGTGGCAAGTACTTGCCCAGTGTTTACCTTTACGACAATGAGGGCAAACAGTAGCAGGAGGATTTGGCCATGTTTGTTGAGCTGGCTTGGCCGCTTTTAAGTTTTTAACAGTGCAATTTTTTTGTGGTAACTGCAGGGGGTCACAGGATTGGTATGTCACTAGGATGGCATGTGCCAAGGCCCAATCACTCCAAACAGTGATGGTAACATCATTTCCTGTCAGGACCAGTTCCCGCAATTTTGCAACAACATGACCCATGGTTCCATATCTAATGTTCCCTTTTCAGGAAACCAAGGACAGTGCTCTTCCACCACCCTGAATAGGGTGACGATATTTTCCAAGGGCACCCGAACTCCACCCTGTTTTAACAGGAGTTTAATATAGCAGAGATAAGCATAATGTTTACACTCCGCGTGACCCATAGTTACCCCAGACAATACACAGACAACTCACCAATTGTCAGGGAGCCAAACAAGTGTTTCTGTGGACTGGACGGATGAACGTTTCTCTGCACCTTCCAAAGGGAATCGGGTTCCCACATGCACTTAGGAAATAGAAAACCACATTGGCACGCCAGATATCAGCAGAACCCGCCCCCAATAGTTCAATGTAGGTTCTTTCTATTTTCCATAAGTGTCAGCCAGCTGAGAAATAAAGAGAAAGTGTACAAAGAGAGGAATTTTACAGCTGGGTGGCCAGGGGTGACATCACATATTGGTAGGACCGTGATGCCCCCCAAACCTCAAAACCAGCAAGTTTTTATTAAGGATTTCAAAAGGGGAGGGGGTGTACGAACAGGGAGTAGGTACAAAGATCACATGCTTTAAAGGGCAAAAAGCAGAACAAAGATCACATGCTTCTGAGGAAACAGGACAGGGGCAAAAGTGGAACTCCTGATAAGGGTCTATGTTCAGCAGTGCATGTACTGTCTTGATAAACAAACAACAGAAAACAGGGCTCGAGAGCAGAGAACCGGTCTGACCACAAATTTACCAGGGCTGGGTTTTTTCCCACCCTGAGGGTACTGCAGGAGACCAGGGCGTATTTCAGTCCTTATCTCAACTGCATAGGACAGACAGTCCCAGAGCGGCTGTTTATAGACCTCCCCCCAGGAATGCATTCCTTTCTCAGAGTATTAATATTAATATTCCTTGCTAGAAAAAGAATTTAGCATATCTTTCCTACTTGCACGTCCGCTTATAGGCTCTCTGCAAGAAGAAAAATATGGCTCTTTTTGCCTGATCCCGCAGGCAGTAAGACCTTATGGTTGTCTTCACTTGTTCCCTAAAAATCGCTGTTATTCTGTTCTTTTTCAAGGTGCACTGATTTCATATTGTTCAAACACACATGTTTCACAATCAATTTGTACAGTTAACACAATTATCACAGTGGTCCTGAGGTGACATACATCCTCAGCTTACGAAGATACCAGGAATAAGAGATTAAAGTATGACAGGCATAAGAAATTATAAAAGTATTATTTGGGAACTGATAAATGTCCATGAAATCTTCAAATTTATGTTCCTCTGCCGCAGCTCCAGCCGGTCCCTCTGTTCGGGGTCCCTGATTTCCCACAACAGAGAATGATCGTTATTTCAAGCCACTGAGCTTTGGGACAATTTACTTTTGTTGCAGCAGCTAATTAAGACAGTGCAGATTCTCATTAGTTAGAATGGCTGACTTTGACAAGTCAGCCTAACCTCTTTCTTCTACCAACACCATCACTACCACCATTGCTGCCACCCTCCTCTATACTCCTAAAGAGAGTGGCTACTTTTGGGGATTCTTAATTTCTTGAAGTCACCATGTGGAGGCCAAAGCAACTCCATGTTAGATGCTAATCTGCCATGTTGCCTTCAGATTAACCTCTGCTCTGGGAAGACCATTAAGATTTCCAGTTTGTCAATTATTCTGTGTGTAAGAGCACATACTTACTGTAAATTCTGCTCTTAGGTCAAAACAACTTTGATGTTATCATACTTTGTCCTACACATCACTTCTGAATCATGTATACCCTTTCCCTGTGGTATATCAGCCCTGGGTCTGTGGGTTAATGGTGCAGGGATCCACCATCTCATCTCTCCACCACCAGAGACACAGACATGGCTTCTGTTTGTAAAGTCCCTATTAAACATTACCTTTTAAGAGATAGGATTTGTCAGCCTCTTTCTTCAGTCTTTCAGCTTCCTTGTACTTTGGGGGTAGGCTTACATAAATTTGCCCACCATGGAACAACTATAAAGTTTTTCTGAGAAAATGGCATTGTTATAGTTGTGGAGTACTATAATCATATTACATTTAGGAAGTGCCAGCCCTTGCTGTATTTCAGATGTAATTTCATTCCTTCCTATAGGCTTCTGGGGCTGGAAGACTTTGGGGTTGCATCATTGTACATTTTGTTGGCATAGGAGAAGGTAATATTTGTGAGTCTTGGGGTTTCAGCATGAAACTGAGAAAGGGAGAAGAGGGGAAAAATGGTGGATTGGACACATTTTTTTTTTTTTTTTTTTTTTTGAGTTGTACCAGCCTGAAATAAGTAAAGATTTCTGGGCCACCAGTGAGTGTCCATTGCAAAGATCCAAGCATACCAGTCAGAAAGCAGCCACTTCCCAGGGAGCATCATGTAGCTTTTAGACTCCAGGGACACCACAAGCCACTGTCAGGTGAGAGGTGCAATTCACACAAACCAGCATAGAGGCCCCCTCTTATTTCTCAAAGTTTTGGGAGAACCCAAGACCCATAGCCTTTATTTTAGGGACTGTTTAATCGGCTTGGCAGAGAAAGAGACTACGTAATTGACTCAGGTCATTTGAGCTCTTAACATTAACCAAGATCCTGTAACATAGGCAGATTTAGCCCTTTTGTTTATATTTCTATATTTAATATAAATTTATATTAAATTTTTGCAAAAATTTAGCTTTTGGCTAAAGTCAGCTTTTGGCCACATCTGTTGATCAGCAGGGAAACAGAAGGAGAAGAGGGATTTTCACATTTAGCAAGCAACTCATGTGTGCCAGTTGCACAAAAGCAGGGTTATAGTGAGATGTCCAATTCCCATTAGAGAAACAAGGGAGCTGGAACTCAAAGAATATAAGTGACTTGCTCACAGTCAAGGCTTGTGAGTTGCGGTGCTGGGATTGGAGTCAGGCTAACTTGGCTCTAAGGTTCATATTGAATAGAAACCTTCTCTAGGATTCCCCAGCAGACACACATACCCATGCCGTTTCAGGTCCACTCTCAGGTTGCTTCTGCTGGGGCCTTATGAGCCTGAGGGCAGAAACTCATAATCATTTGAGGACCCACAAGGTGGTGCAGTCCAGCATGAACATTTCAAACTCCAGCATGACATTTCAAACCATATAGGGTAGTCCCCTACCCTATATGGTTCCTAGCTGGGGCCCCTGTCACCAGGGAAATGGTGCTGGTTTTCACCCAGAAATAAAGAGGAAGTGTCTCTGCTGAATAAGAACAGGTATGCATGACTATCCCGACTCCCTGCTCCCTGAATGATGCAGGGCCTCCTGGCATCACTGGATGTTTGCGACACTATCTCAGGTTGCATTGGCAGCAGCCAACACCAGGGTTTTCCAGTGGCTGAAGTCCAACACGTGGTTAATGTCATTGCCTTTTCCTTCCTTCCTTGGGATCAGAGGAATAAATGTCTCTTACATAGAACTGTTCCACACAGACTTAGAGTGACAGAGGAGTAACTTAACCTATCAAAGGCTATTTTGAGCAAAAGCCACCTTGTGTCACTGAAGCTGTAGAACTGAGCCACAGAAGGAAGCTGTTAAAGTCGCAGGGTCGAGGACTAGGTACCTATGTTATCCTGACGGCACAGAAGCACAGCCCGAGTCTCTTCTTTGGCTGAGCCAAGGGTGTGCTGGAGAGGCCTGAGGGAAACAGGAGTGGCCCTTGTGACCAGTGCCCTTTCGGTTCAGAAGGAACGGTCTCCTCTTGTTTACGTGACTTGGCTGAGCTTGCTACTTCTGCTTTGAGAGTCAAATATCAGAATCAAGACTTTAATTATCCCCAGTTTACAGATAATGAAGCCATATTGGGCAGGAAAGAAAGTCACCCCAGGAGAGCAAGTTGGACCTGGGCACTGGCTGAGGACACGGGGGAATGATCATTTGGGATGTAGCTTGTTAAGGGGCTTCCCAAGTGTTCTTGTGATCCAGGTGTTGAGGGGATAGAGCAGAAAGGTTGCCAGGGAGACGAGGGTAGGGTGCACTGCAAGAGTGAGAGAAATTTAAAGAGAACACACAACAAAGCCTTGTGATACTGGGAGGGGGGTGGACCACTCTGGTTTGTGCTGCGGGAGAAGAGAGCAAGAAAAGGAATCTGTGTTCAATCCCGACAGCCTGCAGGAGAAGCAAATGCCCTTCATTTTGTTCATCCGCAGTGAGACTGGCATCCCTGTAGCTTTGGGAAACCAGGCTAGTGTGGATGCCAGCTCACTCCAGTGGCCTGATGACTGGGAGACCATGGGCTGGGGCTCTGGTCTGGGGCTCCTAGGCCTGATGGGAGGAGAGTTCAGCCCCAGGTTTCCTGTACTTCAGCTCATATCCAGACGATGGTAATTGTTGGAATGAGAGACTCAAAGGAAGCTGGAACCTGAACTTTTTTGTTGTCCCATGTGGACACCTGTGTTCACTTTCTAGTTCTACCTCTTGCTGTCATTGTGTTCTTATGTAACTCACTTAAACCTTTCTGAGTCTCATTTTCTTTATTTATAAAATAAAAGACGTAACATTTATGTTAGATATTGTCCTGAGGATGAAATGGGAGAATGAGGAGCCTCTTCTGCATTCCCCTGGCATCCAGTGGGTGGAGGCCAGAGAAGCTGCTAAACATCCATCCTGCCAGGCGCAGGACAGCCCCCGTCACAAAGAGTTGTCTGGCCCCCGATGTCAGTAAGGCAGTATTGAGGAATTCTGGTGTGGGGAAAAGAGAGTAAACTCAGAAGTTTGGCAGATCTCAATTCAGATATTGGTTGTACCACCTCTAGCTGAGTGACCTTAGGCAGGTCTGTGAACTCTCTGAGACTTGGCCTTTTCATCTGTAAAAAGAGGGAGATAAAACTACCAAGCTCACCCAGAAATAACCCCATGCATATATGGTCAGCTAATCTTTGACAAGGTCATCAAGGATACACAATGCAGATTCTTTTATTCCTTTACTTTCATAGTAGACTTGCTTTCACTTTACTCTTAAAAAAAAAGAATGCACAATGTAGAAAGGAAACTCTCTTCAATGAATGCTGTTGGGGAAAGTGCCTGCAAAAGAATGAAATTGCACACTTGTTTTACATCATATACAAAAAAATAGCTCAAAATGGATTAAAGATTTAAATGTAATATCTGAAACCACGTAACTCCTAGAAGGAAACATAGGGAAAAAATCTTGACATTGATCTTGGCAATAATTTTTTTTGCGATAACACCAAAGCACAGGCAACAAAAGCAAAAATAAATAAATGGGACTACATCAAACTTAAAATGTTTTACATAGCAAAGGAAACAATGACCACATGAAAAGGCAACCTATAGAATGGAAGAAAATATTTGCAACCCATATATTTGATAAGGGGTTAATTGAAAATATATAAGAAATTCGCACCACTCAGTAGCAAAAATTAATAAATACATAAATAACCCAATTAAAAATAGGCAGTGGACCTGAATGGACTTTTTTTTTCCCCCAAGGAAGACATACAAATGGCCGGCCAGTATATGAAAATGTGCTCAACGTCACTAATCATCAGAGAAATGCAAATCAAAACCACAGTGAGATATTGCCACATAGGATAGGATGGCTATTCTAAAAAACGACAAGAGATAACAAGTGTTGGTGAAAGTGTGGAGAAAAGAGAACCCTTGTACACTGTTGGTTGGAATGTTAAGTGATATAACCTTTATGGAAAGCAGTATGGAAGTTCCTCAAAAAATTAGAAACAAAGCTACCATACGATTCAGCAACCCCACTTCAGGGTGTATATTCCCCAGAATGGAATTAGAATCTTGAAGAGAGATCTGCTCCCCATGCTTGTTGCAGCATTATTCAAAATAGCCAAGATATGGAAACATCCTAAGTGTCCATCAACAGATTGAATGGAATGGATAAATTATACACACACACACACACACACACACACACACACACACACACCATGGACTATTAGCCATTAAAAAGAAGAAACTCCTGTCATGGATAAACCTGGAGGACATTATGCTAAGTGAAATAAGCCAGACACAGAAAGACAAGTTTTATATGATCTCACTTATATGTAGAATCTAAGAGAGTCAAACTCATAAAAACAGATTGTAGAATGGTGGTTGCCAAGGGCTGGAGGCGGGGAAAATGGGAAGCTATTAATCAAAGGGTATAAACTTTCAGTTATAAGATGAACCAATTCTGGAGATTTAATGTACAGCATAGGTGGTAATGGATGTAATAAATTTGTGGTAATTAGTACACAATATATACATATATGAAATCATCAGGTTGTATGCATTAAATATATACAATCCTTGTCGACCAAATTTTGTTTTTAATTTAAATGCCTAAGTCATAAGAATTCTGAGAATTAAATACAATAACATACATGAATGGGCCTGCTACACAGAAGGTGCTAAATAGATTTGTTTTGTTTTATTTTATTTCAACTCTGGCAGATGTAGACTTATTGGGAAAGAATGTAGAATACACTTGTGCACAAAGCATTATCTGTATGATGACTCAATATCCTGTATACATGTGATGTCATTTCTATTCCTCATTCAATGGATAATAAAAGCAGAACCAGCCTTCTGATGGTCACAAAACATTTTGACATGAGAAAGGCTCATGATGAGCAATTTGGCAATGTACATCCCAGAGCATGCACATCCTTTGACCCACAGCTACCATGATGTCATGTCTAGCAATTAGTCCTAAGGAGATCATCAGAGATGTGTAAAGAGATTTCATTCTAACAGCATCCTTTGTGGTGGTACATGTCAGGGGCTGGCAGACCATGTCCAGAGGAGCAGGCTGCATCTAGTCCACCACCTGTTTTTGTGAAGTTTATCAGAACACAGTCATGCCCATTCATTTACAAATTGTGTATGGCTTCTTTCGCTGCAACTGCAGAGTTGAATGTTGCAACAGAATCCTATGGCCTGCAGAGTTTAAAATATCTACTCCTTGGCGTTTTTTTTTTTTTGTTTGTTTGTTTGTTTGTTTGTTTTAGATGCAGTCTTGCTCTGTCACCCAGGCTGGAGTGCAGTGGTGTGATCCCGGCTCACTGCAACCTCTGCGTCCTGGGCTCATGCCATTCTCCTGCCTCAGCCTCCCGAGTAGGTGGGACTACAGGCATCTATCACTACACCCAGCTAATTTTTTGTATTTTTAGTAGAGAAGGTTTCACCATGTTAGCCAGGATGGTCTGAATCTCCTGACCTCCTGATCTGCCTGCCTTGGCCTCCCAAAATGCTGGGATTACAGGTATGAGTTACTGCACCCGGCCTAGTCTTTGGGCTTTTATGGAAAAAAGTTGCTGACTCCTGGTGAGTATATTAAGAAAAAGTTAGAAAAACCTAAATCTTTAAGAGTGGAGAATTAGAAAGTAAGACGTGTTATATAAAACAGACAGTGTGTGTGTGCATTTATTTGTAAATATATTGTTTGGAAGTAATGTCAACATCTGCTGCAGGTCTTAAAAATTGTTCAATATATAGTGTTAATCAACAAACAGGCAAATTATAAAATGTAGACAGAATGTGATTGTGCATTTTGTGCATCCACCAACAGAAAAGGGTGCAGGGAAGCCTGTGGACCCACATGCTAAGTGCGGCTCTTTTGACGGTGGTGTTATGGATTTTTACAAATCTTGGTTTTGTGAAGATTCTGACTTTCCTATAATGAGTGTGAATAAATACATATTTCTTTCAAAATGTAAAAATGACTTTGTCTTCCCAGATTTCTCATAATTGAAAATGTTGGAACAAATGTCCTGGGACAGATCTTTCCATTGAGAAGGGCAGAGGAGGGGATTCAGCTGGGTTTCTGTTGCATTTCTAGTAACACACAGTTGTGAAAGGCCAGTGTTGGCCGTTCCCCAGGACAGACTGGGGTAGAGGAGGTCAGGACTTAACTACTTGAGGGATCGGGGAACAGATGTGGCCACAGGCCTTCCTGACTCACTGTTTTCCCTTCCACAGCCCCCGTCTTCTCTTCACTGATGCACATAGATGCCTGACCAGAGGAAAGACTTCGTTTTCATCCCAGGATTCTCTTTTATGTTGCAGTTCTGAAATTCCCATAATGTTTAAACTAGAACACAATTCATTTCATTATCTCCAATGTGTATGACTTGATAGAAATATATTCCGTTATGTAGTACCTTAAATCCAGATAAAACATAAGGAACTTTTATTCCATATTTGTATGATCAATGTTAATAATATAAAAAGTCTAAAAAGTAGCTATTTCCTATATTACAGTATGAAAGAAATATGTTGACTGATTTGTTTTGGGGGTGGGAAGGTGTAAGGCTGAGGAGGGGGCCTGTGGAGAACAGTGACAGAAGTCCTTTCTTAAGGGTTGGGTTTTATATATGTCTTTTAAAATAGATGATATCATTAATAAATTATATGTGGTCATCATGCAAAAAGTTTATAATATACAACTTTATGAGCCTGACAGTTGGTTAAACACTTTTCTGTTTAAAATTTTATTTGATCCCCCCCAAAAAAGAAATGTTTGCTTATGAGTATTAGGGTAGTTCTAGTAGTAACGCCTCAAAAGAACCAGGAGGTACAATGTTGTCTAAAACGTGGACTCAGGAGCCAGACTGCCTGGCTGTGCAACCGCCTTGTCATTTCCTAGATATGGGGCAAGTTAATTAACTTCTCAGTGTTCTTATCTGTAGAAGGGGGATAATCATAATATATATCTCAGGGTTATATTAAAAATTGAAAAAGTTAATTTTGTAAAGCACTTAGAATAATACCTGGCAAATAAATGTGTTTATAAAAGTACACCCTATAAAAGTGTTTACTCATTACATACAATAATCTGAAACCATTAGTGATTTAAACATTTGTGGCTGACTAGGTACTATTTATGAAAATAGTGTATTTATAATCTTTGACCTTATTTTACTTATTTTACAATAAATAGGAGTTTATTGTATAGTAAACATTTTCACAGGGAGACAAAAATATTACTATAAAATCATATTTATTACATCTATCTGTGCAAAAGGAAAAAACATTAGGCAAATAAAATGACCAACAAAAGTGGTATTGGTTCAATGAATTATAGTAAGTCCGCTCATTAGTAATCATATAATCCAAAAAAATGAGGCATATTTATGTGATATGGGAAGATCCACAACTAATGTTAAATGGTAAAAGATATAAAATGTTATGCCCAATAAAATACTTTCTGTGAGAGAATATGTGTTAATTTATGCAAGTGTGCCTATGTAGAGGATTTGTGCTAATTTCATTATACCTCACAGGCAGACCTGGGCTCTCCCACTCATTATCCATGTGGCCTAGGGTAAGTCATTTAACTGCTGTAAGCCTCAGCTTCTTCATCTGTCAGGCAGTGATACCCTGACTACCTGCAGGGTAACTCTGAGATTTAAACATGATAATCTCAGAATATGCCTGGCAAACAATAGGAGCTCAGAACTTGATGTTTTTTCCTACAGTAAGTGCATGTCTTTTGGGGACAGCCCTTAATGCATGAGGTTGGTAAATCCTTATATACATCAAATATTGTTGAAACATAAGTACATGCTACTATTCTTTCAAACCTCTTTGTTGTTTTTTTTTTCTTTTTCTGAGACAGAGTCTCACTCTGTTGCCCAGGCTGGAGTGCAGTGGCACAATTTCTGCTCAGCTCACTGCACCCTCCGACTCCCAGTTCAAGTGATTCCTGTGCCTCAGCCTCCCAAGTAGCTGGGATTACAGCCATGTGCCACCACGCCCAGCTATTTTTTTTTTTTTTTTTTTGTATTTTTAATAGAGATGGGGTTTCGCCATGTTGGCCAAGCTGGTCTCCAGCTCCTGGCCTCAAGTGATCCACCTGTCTCAGCCTCCCAAAGTGCTGGGTCAAACCTCTTATATCCAGTAAAACAGCCTCACTGGGTCAATGGATATCCTGTGGCTGCCTACCATTTTTACATTATAAAAGGTCCTCATGAGGCCATTCGAAAGTATGAATCAAAACACTTTAAGATGAACAGGACCATAGGTTTGCATGAGGCCTGTCAGTGGACCTCCAGGATGAAGACCAAAGTAATTGCAATTTCACATTTCCTGTGAAATTGCTGGCCATGTTCACACATGAAACAGAACAATGACAACCAGGAATAGCTGCCCCCGGTCATATGCCCTCATGAGCCCAGCTTCACAGGACGGGGCCACTAGGCCCTACTTAGGGGAAAGGAAGGGGGTTTGTAGAGGAAGCCCAGCCAGCCAACCAGAGATGGGAAAAACCCTTTGGGAAGAACTTGCTTGCTCTAGCTGGACTTTGCAAAGAACAGGAAAAGATGAGTCTGGACAGACAGAAATGGGCTCAAGTGGGAGCCTGACCGAGAGCTTGACTCAGGGTGTGGTCAGTAGCTGCCACACCAGAACACAAGATATGCAAAGATGCTGGGTGTTTGGTTCTTAAAGATTTTGTGCCTTGAGAAAACTAAAAGATGCAGACATGGGCAGAAGGTGGCTCTTTAAAAGTGCTTCAGGCAAGGAGGCATTATGGCATGGTGGAAAGTGGTCTGGTTTTTCAGTTGAAGAGACCAGCCTTGCCATTTATTTTTTAACAGATCACTTCACCTTCTGGGCCCTAATTTTCATGTCTGCACAATGAGTATAACATTATAACTAAGATGTAACAGGAAATGAAAGCACAAGTGTAAGATCGCCCCATACTTTCACCTCATCCACTCTAACCAGGGCTGACATGGATGATTTTACAGGTTGTGCACTGAACAACTATGTCTGATGGCCAGGATGAGTGGGACCATCATCCATCTCCAGTGTCATTTCTGAAGTGCCACACCCTGGCAATGCCTGCACCTAGAGGAAGGGGCACTTTTCCTAAATAGGATAAAGGTGCTGTCTGATTACCTGTGGGACTCTGTCTACTGGAAGGGGGCCTTTTTCTAATTCTCACAGAAGTCTCATTTAAGATAATGGTGGTCTTCATCCAGTCTGCCATGACTTTCTGCATTCAAATGCAGACTGTTTACACACACATTTCTCACCCTCTATAGAGCTGAGGCTATGGTTTTCCCTCTCTGGAACCAACTACTCTTTAGTACAAACTGGAGACAATTGTAGGCATGATAACCTAATGGGACTCTGTTTATTCTGGGAATAGGGTAGAGATGAATCCTGCCTGGGATGTGGGAAAGGAAGAAAGCCTTTGACTCATCCCTTCAAGAGAAGGGGCTTTTGGCAATCTGGGGTCTTTATCTTTTCTGAGTTCCTGACTGACACTGATGTTTTAAAGGCTAACACAATTTGGAAGTCCCAACTCCCAGGCTGACCATTAACTCCAGCCCGTGCCACAAGCACCCCAGGAAGCCAGGGTTGGAACCCAGAGCCAGAGGGAGGGGTGGCTCACAGGAGTCAGTTTCCTAAGCCTGGTGCATATCAGGCAGAATCAGACAATGCCTGTCCTGAGTGTGCTGGAACTGGGCTGCCTGGAGGTGAAGAATCATACACAGGAAGGAGCCCCTGAGAAATGCCCCCAGGCTAGGAGGAGAAACCCACATGACTATTGTAGAAAGTGTGGATTTTGGTGTAGAATTTGTACTCATTGATGATTTGAGCACTTTTCATCACCATGGTGGGCCGAGGACGTGCCCCAGCCCCCAGATATTGCTCCAGACAACGAGTCTTGCAGCCCCCAGTGACTATTTTCCCTCTTCAGCTGCACTACTTGGGAGGCTGGCTCTGTTAGGAAGATGTGGGCAACCCTACTCCCCCGCCCCAGGATTGAACCAGGACCAAGCTGTATCCAGGAAAGCCGCTGTGGCCAGCCTGAGCATAAGAGAGACTGAGACTCCCTGCCCAGTGGAAATACACTGTACTGCAAGATGCCAAAACAAGCCACTTGAATCCTCTTTCAGGAAGTCAAAAGTACAGTGAGGCATGAGAAGAAGGATCTCCAGCTCCAATTTGTTCTCCCTCTTGTGGCTGAACGCACTGTTACCAGATACTTATCAAACCATTTGCATATGGTACAAGCCCATGTGGGATAAATGAGAGCTCTGTCAACTTCTACCCATCTTCTGTCCTCTCCTGACAATGCATTTCCATCACTAATGGTGGCTCCTGGGTTTTACTTTCTTCTGTGCACAAAGAAAACAACTGGTGGCACTTGTATGTAGAGAATTCCAGAGGCAGGAAACTCAACCTATTTTTGGACAGTGCACAGCAAAATGTAGTTCAGCCAACCTGGATTGCAAGCCACCTGGAGCAACATGGCCTTAGACAAGTCACATGACTGCTGGGAGCAACTCTCCAAAAGAGAGTGGTGAAGATACCTACTTCAACAGAAGGTTAAATAGAATAACATGTGTGACTGGGCAGAGCACACAGAAGGCACCACATATGTGTTTTTTAGACCCTTTCCCAAATCTAGGAGATGCAACTTAGCAATGAAATGCCTTAAAACCTAAAAAAAAAAGTGATAAAAATACATTCATGGTCATGGAAAAAATATAATTAGGTAAAAAAAGGGAGATTATAAATGTATGTAAAATGTAAGATAGTAACTAGTTTGCATACACTCAAATAAAAGTTATGTAAGGATATGCACCGACTGATTTACTATGGCTAATTCTTCTAGGTTCTAGGAACCCTGACAGGTTTCTGTTGCACTTCCCAGCGACATGACTCCTAATCCCCTAAGCCCCTAAACCTCCCTCTTTTCTGCTCACAGAGAACTGATAAGAGGAGAGACTCAGCTCAAAAGTGTTAAGTGAATGAAATCATTTCTTAAAATATTGGGCTTATTGTTTCCTTTTTTAAAAAAATAAAACAAATGATTATAAACTTTTTGCTGGAAAAATAATAAAACCTTGTTTAAAAATGGAGAATGTTAATGTTAATGAGATATTTTCTCCCTTAAAATCTCATCTGATACTCTCATCAAATAAGATTTATTTTTTAGGATTTGAGTAATTCTGGGAATAAAGCCTTAATAAATCAGGAAGGACAATGTGGTCCTCAAGTGGCTGGGTGCTGCAGACGCTGGTTTCCAAACCAGCTCCTTACTGTCTAACTTCTGCCAAGTTACTTTGCCTCTCTGAGCCACAGTCTTCTCATGTATAAAACAGAGTCATTAAAGTTCTCACCTCAGGATGTCATGAAGATTCAAGGTCCAGGAACAGTACCTAGCACAGCACAAGCATGATGTAAGTATTTGCTAAGTGAATGAATAAAAATTTGATGATCTTTTATTATGCTGCCTGATTTGGTAGTATATGTTAATATCAGGGGAACCAGCCCCCAATATTTCAACGTAGGTTCTTTTCTATTTTCCCTAAGTGTAGGCCAGTCTGAGAAATAAAGAGAAAGAGTACAAAAGAAAGACATTTTACAGCTGGGTCTCCGGGGGTGACATCACATGTCGGCAGGTTCCATCATGCCCACGAGTCACAAAATCAGCAAATTTTATTAGCAATTTTCAAAGGGGAGGGAGTGTACGAATAGGGTGTGGGTCACAGAGATCACATGCTTCAAAGGCAATAAAATATCACAAGGCAAATGGGGGCAGAGCATGTTCACAAGGCCAGGGCAAAATTAGAATTGCTGATGAGGTTTCATGTCCCACTGTGCATGCATTGTCATTGATGAACATCTTAACAGGAAACAGGGTTCAAGAGCAGACAACTGGTCTGACTAGAATTCGCCAGGCTGGAATTTCCTAATCCTAGCAAGCCTGGGGGCACTGCAGGAGACCAGGGCGTATTTCATCCCTTATCTACAACTGCAGAAGACAGATACTCTCAGAGCGGCTATTTTAGACCCTCCCCCTGGGAATGCATTCTTTTCCCAGGGCTGTTCCTTGCTGAGAAAAATAATTCAGTGATATTTCTCCTACTTGCTTTTGCAAGAAGAGAAATATGACTCTGTTCTGCCCAGCCCCGTAGGCAGTCAGGCCTTATGATTATCTCCCTTGTTCCCTGAAAATCACTGTTTTTTTGGGATGCCCAGATTTCATATTGTTCAAACAGACACGTTTTACAAACAATTTGTACAGATAATGCAATCATCACATGATCCTGAGGCAACATACATCCTGAGCTTACGAAGATGATGGGATTAAGAGATTAAAGTAAAGACTGGCATAGGAAATTATATGAGTATTGATTGGGGAAGTGGTAAATGTCCATGAAATCTTCACAATTTATGTTCAGAGTAAAGACAGGTGTAAGAAATTATAAAAGTGGCTGGGCGCGGTGGCTCAAGCCTGTAATCCCAGCACTTTGGGAGGCCGAGACGGGTGGATCACGAGGTCAGGAGATCCTGGCTAACACGGTGAAACCCCGTCTCTACTAAAAAATACAAAAAACTAACTGGGCGAGGTGGCGGGCATCTGTACTCCCAGCTACTCGGGAGGCTGAGGCAGGAGAATGGCGTAAACCCGGGAGGCAGAGCTTGCAGTGAGGTGAGATCTGGCCACTGCACTCCAGCCTGAGCAACAGAGCGAGACTCCGTCTCAAAAAAAAAAAAAAAAAAAAGAAAAAAAGAAATTATAAAAGTATTAATTTGGGGAACTAGCAAATGTCCATGAAATTGTCACAATTTATGTTATTCTGCCGTAGCTTCAGCCGGTCCCTCCGTTTGGGGTCCCTGACTTTCCGCAACAGTTAGTAAATGTTTATGATTAATTTTATCATCTCACTCTTAGGAATGTAAACAAATCACTTCTAGAAGTGTACAAAAACACTTGCATATGATCCTGTTCATTTCAGCATTATATGCAAGAGCAAAAAATTGCAAACAATTAAAATGTTCACTAAAGGAATGTTGATTAAATGGATTATAGTAAATTCATTAAATGGAGTATGACATAGTCCTTTATAAGGATAAAGTAGGTAGATTTATAGGTTGATAGAAGTATCTATTCACAATTATTGTTAAAATGAAAAAATATGTTATAAAAGGTTAGCTATAATACACTTTATATAGCATTAACATAGTATCTGTGAATATTTTCAAATATAGTCCGCAGTGGATATTTCTCTCATGCTATACAGACAGATCAGCGTCATGATCTTGGCTCTGACCCTTATTATCTGTAGAACTCTGGGAAAATCACTGAGCCTCTCGGAGCCTGTTTCCACGCATATAAAGTGGTGACAACATCAATTATTCTGCAGAGTTGTTTTAGGTTTTCTTTTCTTCTCTTTTTCTTCTTTCTTTCTTTTTTTTTTTTGAGATGGAGTCTCACTCTTTTGCCCAGGCTGGAGTGCAGTGGTGTGATCTCAGCTCACTGCAACCTCTGCCTCCTGAGTTGAAGCGATTATCATTCCTCAGCCTCCCAGGTAGCTGGGATTACAGGCATACACCACCACACCCAGCTAATTTTTGTATTTTTGGTAGAGATGGAGTTTCATCGTGTTGGCCAGGCTGGTCTCGAACTCCTGGCCTCAAGTGGTTTGCTCACCTTAGCCTCCCAAAATGCTGGGATTACAGGCATGAGCCACCGCGCCCGGCCCTGTTGTAGGTTTAAATGCCATCATCTCCATGAAAATCCCTAGCAAGCAGCAGGTCCTCAGGGTGGTGTTTGTTCCCACAGTGACTATAGGTATTTGGGGGACAACAGGGGTAATGCATGAGATTCACAAGTCCATGTGTAACCCACACACTGTCTGTAAAATTAATAAGTGATGTGTTACTCTTTTCAAATATAAGTAGAGACTGCTGTAAATGACACAAACTCCTATTTAGTGGCATTACTGAACCCATTAGGCAGGTAGACGTACTATAAATTTAGCTATCCTATGAGTAATTTAATGTTTCTGATGTTTTAAAAGGGCCCTCATGAGACAATTTGAAAGTATGTATCTAAAGCCTTAATATTAGGCAGGGCCCTGGGCTTTGAATAGAGACTTGTTTTGAGGTCCACAGAGAGGAGACATAAGGTCACAAGATGGTCCCAAGGCTAGCAAGTGGCAGAGTCCAGATCCAAAGGATGTCTGTCTGACTCCAGACCTCAGGATCTTAACCCCACACAATGCTCATGTTCCTTACTGACCGAGGGAGGTTCGGAGAAGGTCCATACCTAGTGCCAGCTTCACACGACCATTTATTGAGCACTTGCTGTGTACTCACTAAATAAGCACTAAGAGCTGGGTGATCGCACAATCTCATTCAAATCTCAGAACAAACCTACAAGTAGAAGCTATTATCTCCATTTTAGGATGAAAGAGGCTCTGGGACTTTGATTCACTTGCACAAAGCCACAGAACTAGGAAAAGGAGGGTGCAGGGTTTGAATCGAGTCTATGTGACTTCAGCTCCCCTCACAATGCTGCTGCCCGTCTCGGTGGGGCTGGGACTGTGATGGCGGCCCCAGGAATGGCTGGCCCAGTCGGAAGCCCCCATGATCTCATGTCTCACCCAGCTGCTGCTTCGAAGGCCAGAGAGTGGTTGTGGAGGATGCCAGCCAGCCAGCCAGAGATGGGAAAACACCATTGGGACAGAATTTGTTTGCTCCAGTTTGGACTCGGCAGAGAGCAGGAACGCATGGGTCTGAGCTGGAAGAAACGGTCCTGTGCATGAGTCAGCAGCTGCCACAGCAGAAAGCATTTGTGGCCGCTCTGTGCAAAGGTGCTGGGTGTTTCTTTTGCTGTTATCTTATAGTTTGAGTGGTTTGGAAGAAAATGCAGAAGGATGTGGACGGCAGCTCCTCATGATGACTTCATTCCGGGAGGCAGCACGCTGTGCTGAAGTGTTCTGGCTTTGGCGGCAAACAGATCAGCTTTGCCATTTACCAACTGCTTGATGTGGGACACATTTCATCTCTCAGAGACCCAGTTTCCATGCATTTGAAATAAGGATAATAATATTTACTTCAGAAAGGTGTTAAGAAGAGCAAATGCAGATGTGAAATTTACAGGTATTTCCACCTCATTTGCTCTAGCCAGTACTGCAGAGCGGTGGGAAGGTCATGCACTGCACAGTGATTGCCAGTAGACGGGGCAAGGGGCCTGCCGCCATCCCAGGCTTTGTTTCTGTACCCAGCAGGAGAGGGGACACCTTTAGCTACAGTGACTTCCTGGGGTCACCATTGCGATATAATCCCAGTGACTTAAAGGAGAGAGTAGAAAGGAATCATGGTAAGGTGACCAAAAGAAAAAAACATTTTGTTGATTCCTCAGTTTCCTTTTCTGTAAAATATGGGTGCTATAAATCCACAGATCATAAAAAGCTCTCAAGATTAAAAAAATAATGTACTTGAAAAGGTCTGACACAAAAAGGGTGCCAACTACATGTTTCATTCATCCTTTTCTTACTCTGGGGGATTCCAACTTACTACAAAAGATTGTTGAAACATTCCTCCAAACAAGCAAATATTTCACAAACATAACTGAGGTGTTTTTTTTTTTTTTTTTTTTTTTTTTTTTTAATGTATATGACTTAAAATTGTAAACTCATTGTCAGGCCTCTGAGCCCAAGCTAAGCCATCATATCCCTGTGACCTGCACATATACATCCATGGCCTGAAGTAACTGAAGAATGACAAAAGAACTTAAAGTATAATAATAATAATAATAAAATTAAAAAAAGAAGTGAAAATGGCCTGTTTCTGCCTTAACTAATGACATTACTTTGTGAAATTCCTTTTCTTGGCTCATCCTGGCTCAAAAGCTCCCCAACTGAGCATCTTGTGACCCCCACCCCTGCCCTCCAGAGAACAACACCCTTTGACTGTAATTTTCCTTTACCTACCCAAATCCTATAAAACGGCCCCACCCCTATCTCCCTTCGCTGACTCTCTTTTCAGACTTAGCCCGCCTTCACTCAGGAAATAAACAGCCTTGTTGTTCACACAAAGCCTGTTTGGTGGTCTCTTCACATGGACACGAGTGACATGAGTGAAACTCATATGAAATTATACCTACCGTCAAATAGTGAAAAATTAAGCCATATCCAGTATTTGGAGGTTGATCAAAACTCTTTGGCATACAAAAATGTAACCTCATAACAGCAATTTGGCAATGTATTTTTGGAGTTTCAAAAGCATGCATGCTGGCCAGGTACAGTGGCACGTGTCTGCAATCCCAGCTACTTAGGAGGCTGAGGTGGGAGGATAGCTTGAGCCCAGGAGTTTGATACCAGCCTAGGGAACAAGAATGCCTAATTTTTTGGGGATCCCTAAAAATTAAATAAAATTAAAATGTAAAGAAATGCTTGCTTTTTCAACCAGAAACACTTCAAAGAATATTTCCTGAGGAAACAACCAACTGAATGGAAAGATTTCATTCTAAGGGAATCTTTTGCAGCCTAAATATCCATTGGTCAAGAATTAGTAAATAAAATGTGGTATATGCACATGGTGAGAATGATGTGAAGCCTTGGGGGGGAAATGAAATTGTAGAAATACATCCACTGACAGGGAAAGCTGTTTACTGCATATCGTTGAGTGAAAAAAAAAAGAAGAGGTTCAAAATTATGTAGAGTGTGATGCCTCGATTATTTTGCACACACACCCCCTGGATCAAAGTAGGAAAGGACGTGACAAAACATGTAAGTATGTTTATCTGCTGGTGATGAGATTATGAGCAAGTTTTACCATCTCTTTGTTCTATACATCTGACTTCGCTACAATAAGTATCTATTCCTTGGGAAATATGAAATTATTTTTCTTTTCAGGATTCTCATACTTGAAAATGTGGGGGTAACAGGTCTTAGGATCAGCCCTTCCCTCAGGAAGGGTGAGGGCAGAAGGAGCCCTCAGGCCGTTGGGGGCATTTCTGGGTGACCACACTACTGTGAAAATCCAGATAACACCAAATCCTTAATCAGTCCTGGAGAGGCCAGGTGGGGAAAGTCAGGACTTACCTACTTGGGGACAAAGGGGGCGGAGGGACGCAGATGTGGCTGAGGGACACAGATGTGGCCGCAGCCCTTCCTGATGCAACATTTTCCTTCCTTATAGTCCCCGTCTTTTCTGCATTGGTGCACACAGATGCCTGACCAGAGGACAGACTCATTTAAAAGCTTTTAAGTCTTACATATTCAAAATCAAAATAATATTTTCAAATGTTTTTTTTTTTTTTTTTAAGACAGAGTCTCGCTCTGTCGCCCAGGCTGGAGTGCAGTGGCGCAGCAATCTCCACTCACTGCAAGCTCTGCCTCCCGGGTTCACGCCATTCTCCTGCCTCAGCCTCCCAAGTAGCTGGGACTACAGGCACCAGCCACTGCGCCCACCAAATTTTTTGTATTTTTAGTAGGGACGGGGTTTCACGGTGGTCTCGATCTCCTGACCTTGTGATGCGCCCACCTCGGCCTCCCAAAGTGCTGGGATTACAGGAGTGAGCCACCGCGCCCGGCCAGAAATGCCTTTTAAGGTATCATCAAAACCATCAATTACCTAGAGATAACTCTAACAAATCTTGTGCAGAAAACTGATATTACTAAGAAAATTTTGTAGGTGCCTTAATAAATGGAGAGATGTACCATGTTTGTGGATTAGAAGATTCATTATTATAAAGCTGTCAGTTTTCCCCAAATTCAACAATAAATTTAATACAATCTCAGTCAAAATCTTAGAAGGATTTTTCATGAAAATTGATAAACTGATTCTAAAACTTATATGAAAATTCCAAAAGGCAAGAATAATCAAGACAGTCTTAAATAAAGTTGACGGACTTAAGCTACCACTTATTAGGATTTATTATAATGTGGCAGTACATGGAAAAGCAGTGCAAGATACCAAATAGACCAATGTAACAAAAACACACCATCTCACAATTTATGACAAAGGAGCCCTGTAGTTCAAAGAGGGAAAGAATGCTTTTGTCAGTAAAGGTAGCTGGCTTAATTGGCTTATTCATATAAACAAAGAGGGATCTTGACTCCTACCTGATACCACACACAGAAATCTCTTCCAAATGGATCATGGACCTAAATGTGAAAGAAGAAACAATAAAGCCTCTAGAAGATAGTGTAGAAATAGTTTCATGATCTCAGGATAGGCATTTCTTTTCTTCTTCTTTTTTTTTTTTTCTTTTGAGACAGAGTTTCACCCTCGACACCTAGGCTGGAGTGCAATGGCACGATCTCGGCTCACTGCAACCTCCGCCTCCTGGGTTCAAGTGATTCTCCTGCCTCAGCCTCCCAAGTAGCTGGGATTACAGGTGCCCACCACCATGCCAGCTAATGTTTGTATTTTTAGTAGATGGGGTTTCATCATGTTGGCCAAGCTGGTCTCAAACTCCTGACCTCAGGTGATCCACCTACCTCGGCCTCCCAAAGTGCTGGGATTACAGGTGTGAGCCACTGTGCCTGTCTGATTTCTTAAATGTTACAGAAACATCATTGATTATAAAGATAGGTAAATAAACTGGATCTCATTACAAATGGGGAGTTTTCTTCACTGAATGACATGATTAAGAGAGTGAAAAGGGAAGCCCCATTGGATGAAAATGTTTATAGCACATACGCACAACAAACTGCTTGTATCCAGAATCTGTGACAAGTCCATAAAGACAACAGAGACAACCTAATGGAAAAATGGGCAAAAGGATTGAATAAACAATTCACAAAGGTGGGAGTTAGAAGTTGTTAAAAATAGGCCAGGCGCAGTGGATCACGCCTGTAAACCCAGCACTTTGAGAGGCCAAGGCAGGCAGATCATGAGGTCAGGAGATCGAGACTATCCGGGCTACCACAGTGAAACCCCGTTTCTACCAAAAATACAAAAAATTAGCAGGGCGTGGTGACAGGTGCCCGTAGTCCTAGCTACTCAGGAGGCTGAGGCAGGAGAATCGCTTGAACCTGGGAGGTGGAGGTTGCAGTGAGCTGAGATCACGCCATTGCACTCCAGCCTGGGTGACAGAGCAAGACTCCATCTCAAAAAAAAAAAAAAAAAGGAAGAAAAAAAAAAGTCAAATTATGGGAAGGTGTTTTTAATTATGTAGTGTTGATATAGTTTTTGAATCTTCCAAACCTCCCCATTCAAAACACACAGAACAATTAAACTAGCAAAAGTCAAACAAAGCACAAAGACAGTAAGACTAGAAGGAAGATATCCCCTCAAACTCCAAAATACAAGTGGATGGGCTGGGACAAAGTCCATCATCATCACCCACCAGACCCACAAGCTCTCTGCATCTGTGCTGGGGAAATCTGAGGAAGGTGATGAGGTATGATGGAGATGACAGGGAATAGTGTTCCCATGAGAACTCCCTGAGGAATCCACTAGAGATCGAGCTTCAGTCAGCCAAGCAACTGGCGAGACATCAAAATGGGGACCAGGTAGGCCATTACATATATATTTACTGTAGAAGTAAGACCAAATAATAGTTTAAGAAGAGAGTGTATGCAACAGCTCTATGCTTTGACAATCTGATCACAAAAGGCCTCTGACAAATGTAAACATAATGTATTGAAAGTTGAGGCAGGGAAACCTAATTTTTTATTGCCAAATTATTTAGGGATGTAAATGTAAAAAAAATAAGACGTGAACAATTTTCATAGCACAGGTTAATGTAAATAAGCAATTGCACATACTGTAGGATTTTTTTCAATAATTATCTCGCCTCTTAAAGTTATTTCACTAAACTGATTCAGAATATTGGAAATTGCAACAACAGAAGAATTACTAAAATTTCAAAAACCTTGGAACATTCTACCAAAACTCAACAGAATCACGTGAAGCATAAAAAAGCCATGTTCCAAATATGGCTCCACGTCAGAGTTGAGATCTTTTTAAACATGGATATTTTCTAGATGATCTTGCGCCTAGAGGGGATTTCCATAACAGGTTTCATATAAAATTACCCTCATACTAATTAAATATAAAATCTAGGTCTTTAGATTTATAATGGATAATGTAGGAAATGAATTGTAAGGAACCTAAAAAAGAACATTACATTCTAAAAATAAAATAAGCAGAAGTGGGGGTGGTCTGGAAAGAGTATATGAAAAGCAGAGCAAGGCTGATGAGTACCTTGGAATGATTAGAAGGGGAAGAAAGGATATTACTTCAGATCAGCTGCCTTGGCAGGGGACAGGGAATGGTGGAAGGAAAAGAATTAGCCTTAGCTAGTTTTGTTATTAATATTACTCATATCAAGACACCTTTAGATGATAATTCAAAAAAAGAGAGAGCAAGGGTTGTACTTAAAGGTCTTAGTGTCAGGTAACCATTAGAGCAAAATTAAAACACTTTTTTTTTTCCTGTGAGACAGAGTCTTGTACTCTCTGCCGAGCCGGAGTTCAGCGGCGCCATCTTGGCTCACTGCAACCTCCACCTCCCGGGTTCAAGTGATTCTCCTGCCTCAGCCTCCCTAGTAGCTGGGATTACAGGTGCCGACCACCATTTCCAGCTAATTTTTTGTAAGTTTAGTAGAGACAGAGTTTCACCATGTTGGCTAGGCTGGTCTCCAACTCCTGACCTGGGCTTCCCAAAGTGGGGGGATTACAGGAATGAGCCACTGCACCCGGCCTAAAACCCTTTTAAAATACACAGTGAGTAGGAAGAGAGAGAGAAAGAGAGCGAGAGAGATTACACAAATAAAATAGATTACTCAGTGAAAGACCACATATGTAATAAGGACAATCATTAACTCCATTTTGTCTCTGGTTCTGAGCGTTCTTTTGCACGTCTTCCTTTGCCACGTTTGGATGAGAGGAGGCATGCCCTCCTGCTAGAGGGGACAAAGGCTCATGGACTAGGTAGCGTGCAGATACTATTAATGCCAATTTTTGAGCACTAACCTTTTGACAGGCTGGTCAGACTCTTTTTTTTTCTTTTCCTTCCTTCCTCCCTCCCTCCCTCCCTCCCTCCCCCCCCCCTCTTTCTTTCTTGTTATGGAGTTTTGCTCTTGTTGCCTAGGCTGGAGTGTGATGGTGCAATCTCAGCTCACTGCAACTTCCACCTCCTGCATTCAAATGATTCTCCTGCCTTAGCCTTCTGAGTTGCTGGGATTACAGGCACCTGCCACCACACCTGGCTAATTTTTTGTATTTTTAGTAGAGACGGGGTTTCACCGGGTTGGCCAGGCTGGTCTTGAACACCTGACCTCAGGTAACCCACCTGCCTCAGCCTCCCAAAGTGCTGGGATTACAGGCGTGAGCCACCGTGCCCGGCCTTGATAGGCTCTTAATAAGCTTTAACTTTCTTTGTATTTCTCCATTTAACAGACAACCCCAGAGGCAGAAACTATTATTTCCATTTGCTAAGTGAGACATTTGAACTTAGGATATATATTCAATTTGACCATGCTACCCAAGATAAAAAATGTCAGAGCCAAGATGTGAACTCATGTGTGACTTCAAAGTCCACGCTTATGGCCCACATGGCACGGCTTTGTTATTACAGTTGAGGAGGGGCCGTGGGAAATACCTGCTCCCTCACATATTTGATAAGTGTTTGATTCAGAATAGTTTTAGATTTACAAAAAGTTACAAAGATAGTACAGAGAGTTCTCATATACCCCACATCTTGCACACGTATTTTTGACAAAGTCTACAGGGCAACTCGGGTAAATTTGTATGTATGTATACAGATATAAACTTGATTTAGAATAAATTAGAGTCTCAGATAGGCAACCACTGGTCCCAAATTGTGTATCTTGGAACACATGCCAGAAAGCATGTGGCCAGGAACTTGTTGGGTGCTGGACTGAGATTTAGCTTGAGATTGTGGTTTCAGTTCCAGAGCCTTCCATATTCTCACAATTTTTAGGGAAAACTTATTTTTGGCTTGCTTCTCCCGTTTTCTCTTGGCCCCAGTGACTCCAGCATAACCCAAGAAGCTGGGGACGAATCCAGGCCACAGTTTCCAAGCCTGATCCGTCCCTTTGCTCCAGCAAACAAGGCCTCATTACTGGGCTTAGACGTTCTTCTTTCCTTCAAGGTGAGTCTGTTCCCAATTGCTTCTGAGTTCCGCAGGTCTGACCAGGTACCTGGCAGAGCCACCTGATGGACTGGTGTGATAGCCCCCGGTTATTTGTATAAATTGAGTAAAGCTAATGTCTGCCATGGAGTGTCCAAGCTAGAGACAGATAGAAGGGAGATCGAATTGATGGTTACCTGCCTGTGTTCTCTAGCGCAATGACTCACAGTACTTTTGAACCCCATTAGAGAGCAGTAGTCATTTTCTCTCACACCATTTCTTCCCAGAACACAGTGTGACAAGTAGACTGAGGAGGAATGAGAATCAATGCCATTGTCACCCTTGGAGGGTCTTGTATATTTGAGAGCATCTGGAGAAAATGCACTGGACTCCAGCCACAGATGGCTTGGCAGTGAGCAGACAACACCAGGAAGTCTATGGAAGGACATGGGTTGGCCTTATTCTTTTTTCGTATGAACGTATGGGGTACAAGTGGAATTTAGTTACATGCATAGGTTGTGTCGTGGTGAAGTTAGGGTACCTGAATAACGTACATTGTACCCATTGAGTAATTTCTCATCATCTACCCTCTCCTACCCTCCACCACTGTTCCAAGTCTCTACTGTGTCATTCCACATGCTATGTCCATTGAATGTTTGTGTCCCCCCAAATTCATATGTTGAAACCAAATCATCAACATGATTGTATTGGGAGATGATGGAGGGGTCGTGGAGATGAATAGATCACAATAGTGCAGCCCTATTGGAATTAGTGTCCTTATAAAATAGGCCCAAGGGAGCTAGTTCACTCATTCCACCATGTGAGGACGCAGCAACAAGTCAGCGTTCTGCAACCCAGAGGAGGACCCTCGCCAGAACCTGGCCATGCTGACACCCTGATTTTGGACTTTCCAGTCTCCAGAATAGTGAAAAATAAATTCGTGTTATTTATAAGCTATGGTATTTTGTTATAAAAGCCAGAATGAACTAAGACAGAAAGAGATGAGTTGGAGAAAGATGGCTCCATTTTCAAGCAGAAAATAGATTGTAGAAAAGCTAGGGATTTCTAAGAGGGAAAACAAAATTATTTCTCACCTGCAGTCCCTCAAGCCATTAAAGGAAACTCAAAGTAGTATATAATATCAGCAGTGTAGGTTTAATAAAAGGTATGGCTGTGGGACACTCTATTAAGAGCTCTGTAAGATTTAAGGTGGTGCTTAGTAGATACTTTGAGCTAGACAAAATAGCTTCTAAAAATTTTAGGGTTCTTGTCCAACAGATGCTTGCAACTCTCAAAGAAGAGAGAGACCTGTTCACAAAAGAATCATGGTAGACTTTTGGGTCACTGAGATCTGAACCAGTTTCATAGGAAACCTTTGAGGTTTTTAAAATAATTGTATTGTTAAAAGCACTACCACTCAGACTACAAGGGACTAAGGCAAAATCATTAGAAAACTGTTGCTCTCAAATGTCTGCAGACAGGCAGCAGGATGAAATACCTACTGTGTTAAAGGTTCCCTTCCCAAGACATTTTTCGGCTCAAAGTTTTGCTAGGAGGACTCACAGGACTCAGTATAGAGTCATACTCATGGTTCTGGTTTGTTACAGTGAAAGGATACAAAACAAAATCAACAAAGGGGAAAGGTGTATGGGCAAAATCTGGAGGAAACTAGGTGAAAGTCCTCTCCCAGTACAGTCACACAGGAGTAACTTAATTTCTTCAGCATCGAGTTGTGACAGCCCATGTGAAGTGTTCACCAGGAAAGTTTGCCTGAGCCTAGGAGTTGAAGATTTTTACCGGAGGCCTGTCATATAGGCACTCCTTCTACCTAGCATGTGCCAAAATTCCAGACTTCCAGAAGTAAAACATGTATTCAGCATAAAGCATACTATTTGCACAAAAAGTTTAGGCACAGTGAGGCACTCTTGTCAATTAGGGAAAATTTTGTATCGGTGTAGTGAGCTGTTTAACATTCCAGTTCCCAGATGTCAGCCAAGGACCAACTTTGCAAGCAGGCCTTTCTAAGGACTGCAATCTCAGGCCAGCTATGTTATCTTTTCTGCACAGCTAAACAGATGCAAGCACGAACTTGATGGTAACAGAAATCTCGGTGATTTCCCAGGATTGAAGTTACTATGAGCTGAATGTTTGTGTCCTTCCCAAATCCATAAGATGAAATCCTAACCCCCAGGATAGTGGTGTTGGGAGCTGGGTCCCTTGGGAGGTGATTAGGAATTAAGGGCAGAGACCTCATGAACAGGATTAGGGCCTTTATAAAAGAAACTTTACAGCACTCACTTGTGGCAGTGTCCCATGGTCCTCTCTTAGGGGGAGCTGACTTCCTCCTAACTCAAGGGGTTCTGGTCTGTAAACTGGTTAGTTTGGGTTTTGGGATGAGAAGTCATTACTTTCCAGTATGGTGGTTCATAACATGTATCTGTTCCCTAGACCAAGAAGTTGTGTGCACTCTCTTGCTCTCTCACTTTCTCTCTCTCTTTCTGTGTCACCCCTCCCTCCTCCCCCTCATCTCCTTCTTCCTCTCTGTCTTTCCTTCTCTCACATACATCCACAAAGGCCTCAGTAGGTTGCCCATATCTTCCATCCTAAGAACACCATGCCTAGTTAGCCATTGCCAAAAACATACACATATTCCCTAGATTAGTGCTGATATAAATTGGCAAAAATATTTCAGTATTTTCACATGTATTTTATCTCCCCCCAGGTCGTATTTTGGACTTGACCTTTGGAATGCAGCTGGGATATGACTCTTGGACTCCCAGTATTCTGGAGGCAATGAGAGGCAATGGACTATAACTCTCCAAGACATTCAGTAGAAGTTATTATAGAAACTTCAGGCAAGGGGGTGGCAACTTCCTCAGGGGAGCTGGGGCTGTGACTGCTGGTTGGGAGAGTCAGTGGAGCTCTGGGAAGTCAAGGCGCTCATATTTGTCAGAATCATTGCAGTCTATAAGGCCTTACTTTCCCCTCTTCATGTCTTAGTTTAAATATGACAGACCTGGCAAAGCTGAGATTCAACTTGCTTTGTAATTCATAGTCACTCTGTCAAATTTGGTTCTGATCTCAAATATAATGGAAACAGATTTCCTTAGGGCAGAAGATGTCAGCTTTTTCTCTGACCTTGTCTTCAACTGAGAATTGAAAGCCCTGAGCTTATTTGTTTTCTGTAGACTCTCCAGTGCAGTTAGAAGGCACCATCCCACTCCATATAACCACCATAATGTTCTATTTTAAGAGTTCCTTGGGTTCCTAAAGACTTCTTTTTTTTTTTTTTTGAGACTGAGTCTCGCTCTGTCGCCCGGGCTGGAGCGCAGTGACTGGATCTCAGCTCACTGCAAGCTCCGCCTCCCAGGTTCATGCCATTCTCCTGTCTCAGCCTCCCGAGTAGCTGGGACTACAGGCGCCCGCCACCGCGCCCAGGCTAGTTTTTTTTTTTTTTTTTTTTTTTTGTATTTTTTAGTAGAGACGGGGTTTCACCGTGTTAGCCAGGCTTGTCTCGATCTCCTGACCTCGTGATCCGCCCGTCTCGGCCTCCCAAAGTGCTGGGATTACAGGCTTGAGCCACCGCACCCGGCCAAGACTTCTTTTTAAAAGGCATTTCATCCAAAGCAACTATAGGTGATAATTGCAGTATCTATCTTGCCAATCTGTGACCTGGACTCCCGGGATCCTACTTTCCACTGGCAATGTGGTCGTTACTGCCTTTAAACACAACCAGCAGAGACAACCTCTCCCAGATTTCCATCTTTAAGGTGTGGTTTCCTGCAATATTGTTTTCCCTCTACAGCACCTGCACTAGTCCAGAGCCAGGTGTCTGTGGTGTCTGTATTGTCAATGAGTGGGTGCTGGTTGGGAGGATGCTGATGTTTAAGAACAGCTCACACATTTAATAGTAAGAAGGACCCAGACTGTGTAAAGATACATCAAGAGTTCATTCAGGAAAAATATTCTAGAAATCAGCCACTCTAGCATTCCCCTTGAAATCTTCAGAAATCAAACTGTAACCTAGACCCGTTGTGGATCTTTTTATTCTAGTGTTGTAGTTCCAGGCTGCAGAAAACAGCAGGAAAGACTGGAAAGCCTGGCCTTATCAGGATGTTAGAGATCCATCCTTGGACTTGGCACTGGACAAAGGAAGTAACATTACACTCTTTATGAAAATACCACAGTATCTTGAGTAGTGTAGCTTTACAGTAGATCTTGAAATTAGATAATGTGAATCCTCTAACTCTGTTCTTCCTTTTTAAGATTGTTTTAGCTAGTCTAGAACATTTTCATTTCCATATACATTTTAGAATAAGTCTCAGTCTTTAAAAGAAGATTGCTATAATTTTGATAGAGATAAATTGAATCTATAGATTAATTTGGGGAAAATGAATATTTAATACTGTTGAATCTTTGTCATTGTGGTATGAATCTCCATTTATTTAGGTTTTATTTATGTGCTCACAAACAAGCCCACTCAAGTCCTTCTCATATGGCCTCTCTGCAAAGCCACTTGAGCTCGGAGACCCATCACTGCCCCCGCTTCACCGTTGCCAGTGTCCTCATGGGAATGCCGCCCTGTGCAGCAGGACAATCTCTCCAGGTGGCCCCAAAGCTGACAGTCTAAGTGACAGGATGGTGCTGTGTTCACATTAGTCTTCAGTCCATTGGTCACATCATGTTCTGGACAACAGTGGGGAGACTGCTTCTCTCCTCACAGGGCTCAGAAGTCCTGTGAGATATTGGCTGGAGAAGACAGGTAGAAAGCCGCTTCCTCCATTTCTCCTGGCTCTGTCTCTGACATGAGTACCCCAGACTTCCTGGAAGGTTCTCCCCACCCAATTCATGTTACTAACTCATAGGAGGACATCTTTAAACTTCAAAATTCATATTCCATAATTAGTTTTGGTTCTTTGCAGTCTTGTTCAGCCACCTCTTACGTAAGGGCTTTTGTTTCCTTTTGCACAACTGTTGGGAGCGTTCATATCTTGCGGGTTGACTTTGCGGAATGTATCACCTCAACCTTGACCACGGCTGGGAGATGGGAGGCTGGATGTGGGGTGACCTCCTAGCCATTGTTGCATAAGCCATGTGGGTTTTATAAAACGAATGTGATCTCTCCACCTTCAGACCACCCTCTTGCTTTCCACCCCTCATGCCTTCCATTCCAAGAGCAAAGGGGCCATTTCTGCGAGATGTCTAATTTTTGAAGGTCCTGTGATTTCTCTTGATCCTCAGTATAGAAGGGGCTGTTGCACATTGTTATCTCTGTGATTTAATTGATTTTTACATGCCATTTTGTATCTGTGCACAACATGGAATACGAATACAACAACGATTCTCTCTGGTTTAAAAGTAGCATGCACAATCTGTCTGATAATGTCCTTCCTGATGTAAATGGATTTGGGCCTCTATAGATTCTATTTGTGATTTTAAAAAATGAAAATATATGAATTTAAACATAAATAAAAGTTTACAGTGAAAAGTAATAATTTTCTGACTGGGTGCATTGGCTCACACCTGTAATCCCAGCACTTTGGGAGGCCAATGTGGGCAGATTGCTTGAGTCCAGGAGTTCAAGACCAGCCTGGGCAACATGGCGAAACCCCTCTCTACTAAAAAATACAAAAAATTAGCTGGGCCTGGGGGTGTGCACCTATTGTCCCAGCTACCCAGGAGGCTAAGCCGTGAGAATCACCTGAGCCTGGGAGATGGAGGCAGCAGTGAGCCGAGATTGTGCCGCTACACTCCAGCCTGGGCAACCAGAGTGACACCTGGTCTCAAAAACAAAAAAAGAAAAAGAAAAGAAATTTTCCTCCTGATTCTGACTTCCAATACCTCCCACCCCATTATCTCTCCAGGAAGAACTGCTATTATAATTTCTTGGGTTCTCTTCTAGAGATATTGTAGTTCTCTCTCTCTCTCTCTCTCTCTCTCTCTATCATCTGATCAATAGTTATATACATTTTTCTGTATGTGTGTTTGTCCTGAGAATATTCTGATAATATTTCAATGTAATGCTTGGGTTAATGTCAAGATCATTTGGAATGTATATTTGGGATGATACATATTTGAATTGAAGTCATGATATGGCCGGGCCTGTAATCCCAGCACTTTGGAAGGCCGAGGCGTGCGGATCACGAGATCAGGAGATCAAGACCATCCTGGTCAACATGGTGAAACCCCATCTCTACTAAAAATACAAAAATTAGCCGGGTGTGGTGGTGCATGCCTGTAGTCCCAGCTACTTGGGAGGCTGAGGCAGGAGAATTGCTTGAACCTGGGAAGTGGAGGTTGCAGTGAGCTGAGATCATGCCAGTGCACTCCAGAATGGTGACAGAACGAGACTCTGTCTTAAAAAAAAAAAAAAAAAAAAAGTCAGGATACATATTTGGGCTGTTTTCTGATCTCTGGCTGACTTTTTGTTTGTTTTTGGAGTAACTTTTTATATTTTTAAATTATAAATCTCTTTGTGGGAGGAAGGGAAAATTTAAAAATGCTACTGGAGATGGAAAATCTGTTTATCCATTTGTGTGATATCACACACTGTAGTTTTCTGAAATTATATCTTTTTTTCATTTTCTGGATCTACACTAGGGGTCAGTAAACTTTTTCTGTGAAGGGCAGGAGTAGACACTTTAGGCTTTGCAGGCCATTCAGTCGTCGTTGTGACTCCCTAACTCTGACATTTTATCTAGAAAGCAGTCGTGGACAATACGGAAACTACTGAGTGTAGTTATGTTCAAATGAAACTTGATGAGCACTAAAATTTGAATTCCATTATTGTTTTACATATCACTAAATATTATTAGCCTATGTGTCTGTTTGTATTTTAAACATTTTAAAATGCAAAGATCAGTTTAGCTCATGGGATGTGCCGAACCAGGAGGTGGCTGGATTTGGCCTGTGGGCTGTAGTTTGCTGATTCCCCGACTATCTGAAAACTAATAAAAATCAGTATTCAGGCCTGTTACCCAGGCTCAAGTGCGGTGGCACGATCTCAGCTCGCTGCAACCTACACCTCCCAGAGTTCAAGCAATTCTCCTGCCTCAGCTTCCTGCTGAGTAGCTGGGACTACAGGCAGACACCATCATGCCTGGCTAATTTTTGTATTTTTAGTAGAGACTGGGTTTTGCCATGTTGGCCAGGCTTGTCTCGAACTCCTGACCTCAAGTGATCTGCCTGCTTCAGGTTCCCAAAGTGCTGGGATTACAGACATGAGCCACCACACCCAGCCAACTTCTTCATTCATTCCCTATGACCCGGCTCTGATCCCCACATTTGGTGCTCTCTCAGTCTACCTACATCTACCTCAGTCTACCCTACATCTTTGATATGGTTTAGCTGTGTCCCCTCCCAAATCTCATCTTGAATTATAGTTTCCATAATTCCCACGTGTTGTAGGAGGGATCCGGTGGAGATAATTGAGTCATGGTGGGGGGTTCCCCCATACTGTTAGTGAATACATCTCATGAGATCTGATGGGTTTATAAGGGGAAACCCCTTTTGCTCGGCTCTCATTCTCTCTTGCCTCCCACCATGTAAGATGTGCCTTTGCTCCTCCTTCACCTTAAACCATAATTGTGAGGCCTCCCCAGCCATGTGAAACTGAGTCCATTAATCCTTTTTAAAATAATTTACCCAGTCTCAGATATGTCTTTATTAGCAGCATGAAAACAAACTAATACGATCTTCCTCCTCCCATGGAGGCTAAGCAGGGGGTAAGCCCCACTCACCCTTAGACAGACAGCAGTTATATCCAGATGCCACTAAAGATGTAGGAAGATACTTGAGGGACTCTGTTCTTAGAATTCCCAGAATTGCTTTCAGGCCTCCACATACATGGGCCTTATTATTTTTATGCTACTTTTATGCTATTTATAATGCCACTAGTCCAGAAAGGGCCCCTTAGAGACCTTACATAGTATGAAGATTCAGATTGGATAATGCCAGAACAGCTTATTCTGGATAAGAGTTTTTAGGATCAAGATTTTCTGGATAAAAGTTTTCCTGTGGACATTTCTGAAATTGAATAATTAAAATAAGGCTATTTCTTCCAGGTTTGTAGTTCCGAGGATGAAGGACAACCAGGGCTTGGGAATGGGTGAAGAATCTTCTGAAGAAGTGACCTGGCAGCTCTTATAAAGGTCTGTGCCTCCACCTGCGTGGTCATCACTGCTGTTGACATAAAATACAGAATTTATCATGAGCCATTCCCTGCTTAAACATCTACCACAGTGCCCCATTTGAACCCAAGTAGGGTGTTTAAGGTGCTTTAGACTCTGTCTTGATCCTCTTTTGCAAATTTCTCCCTGCCACTACCCTGTGGGGAGTCTCTTGCCATATCCTCCCCTGCTCTAAATCTCTATGGCTTTGGCTCATCCAGGGCGATGTGACTGCTGCTTCCTCTGCTTGGCTTGTCCTCTTCGCTCTGTTAACTCCTGCTCTTTGTCAAGACCTAGCTCAGATTATTATTTCCTCTCTGAAGACTTTTCCTGGTAAAGTTGCTGGCTCTGCACTGCTTCCTTAGATCTCTGTTCCCTTGTTACATGATTTTTAATTTGTTTTATGGCTCGATAGAGCCTAGTCCCTAACTAGTCCTAACTAGACTGAAAAGCACTTGAGGATGGTGACCTTTTCATATTCTTCTTGTTTTTTAGGCACGTAACACATAGCAGCTGCCCCGTGATTGCTGGTCCCTTTTCTTTCTCTCCTCCCCAACCACTCGCCCTGTTGTCAGGCTGAAATAAGCCCAAAAGTCCACGGAAGTTGGACAGCTGTATTGACAACTGGGCTGTGTCCAGGATCAAGCTATCTCTTCTTAACTTCTTAGCATGCTTCTAAGCATGGTTCAGGGAAGCCAGGAAAACAGAAGAGCTCAGAGAAGGTGGCCAGAAGTCCTGGAATAGTCAAAACAGTTCCTGCTTCCCTGTGGTTATCCTAAGGAAGACCAAAGCATCATTTTCCCCTGGGAGCATCTCAGGGGCTGGCTTTGACTTGTTTCAGGAACAAACTGTGCACACATGGCCACAGCCATTGCTTTGGCATCTCTTTCCCCTGGACAGGATTTCTCTCCTGGGCACATGTTAACACAAATACCATAGGCTCCTTTTGGCAGGTCCAGGAAGGCACCTATTTCAAAAGGTTGTTTTAGGAATGAAATTGGATACTGTTCAAGTTCCATCCAGATTGTGACCTCATCCACTACTACCCACCTACCAGATCCTCACGTGTGAACTCTCCCTGCACTCATGAATGCCCTGCCACACGAGCGTTGGTTGAATGGAGTATTGTTTAGAAGCAAATCAGCCTTCGGTGTGTACCATGGGCAGATATAGGCATGACAATCTGCTAGTTGCCCTATGGTTTCTATGAACCAAGGGATCCTGACAACGAGGGAAAGATGATTCCCACAGAAAAAGGCTGGGCAAAGGCATTTGGTCCATTTGCATTTAAGGCCTAAAATTTCAAGAAATGCCTTGAAGTGCTTTCAAGTGCTCACAGGGTCCAAAGGTCTGACCCTGAGTTCTGCTCTTTGGATGTGCCCCCCACCCAGTAGGAGAGGCTCCCCACCTGGCTACTTCCTCTATTATCAGATCAGCTGCACCACCCAGTTCTTAACCTATGAGTCTCAAGTCCCTGCCAGCCCACAAAAAAAGCTAATCATATCTTCCTGCAGTTGTCAGGGGGCATCTCACTCTCTTGTTACTATTAGCTTGGTGCAAAAGTAATTGCGATTTTTGACAGTACTTTTAATGGTGAAAACCAATTACTCTTGCACCATCCTAATACAAAGCCTGCCTTCCACAGCCTCTGCTGGTTCACCCTGCTCTGAAGTGGAATCCCTGTGGGTCACTACATGGCATTCAGTATCCTCCTCCCTCAGGCTGTGAGTATAGGTGACACTAATTCTATGTGCTATTCATCTCATCTGTTCAGTGTCAGGTGTCATGTGATCAGCCATCTCATACTATTTAGAGTGGGGGACCCGTCCTTCACTGATGGAGTGGACAAGTGATCAGAGAACCATCTCACCAAGAGAAAGACCCTCTTGAGACCCTCCATCTCTGCATACGAGGTTCTCACTAGGTCTTAATAATGCCAGACCTGAGTCCTTATGCCAGTCTTCTCTTCTCCTTCTCCTATCACGTTTGCACCCTTCTCCCACCCACACACCTACATACACTGGGCCCCTGACTTCCCTCCTCCCAATTTCTCTTTCTGCTATTAACTGGCAGTTGCTGCCTAAACTTGCCAATCACCCTGAGAGTTGTGAGAGGATAGCCTGGCAGCCTGTAGCTCTGTGCTGGGGGTGGGGAGGGCGGAAAGGAAGAGGACGCCAACCTCCCAATATCAAGTTGCTGAGTGAAGTCTCCTTTGATGACAATGCAGTTGGGCTAAAGTGGACTAAAATTTGTTTTCTCTCTCTCAGGCTGTGAGACGGAGCATAGAACCTGTGTCAGGTCACAGGAGAATGATCCCCCAACACTTTGGGCCATGTTCCAACCCCACCTGCCCCAATTCCCATTGTGTAAAATCCACCTGCAACCTATTCCAGGTGGGTGGAGGATCTTCCCTCCAGGTTAATTCAGCTTCCTGGGATATAGAGGCTGTGAGATTAAATAGGAGCCCCTAGTGAATGGGTACTGAATTGTACTCACCTTTTCCTTGGGCAGGCAGTTGGGGCTGCTCACACAGCAATGTACTGGGAAGGAGATCTTCTGAAGACACAGATTCGAGACAAACATGTATCTCTCTGACCATGAAGGGGGATGTTAGAACCCCAGAACAGAGATAACGTGTTTTGCAGGGACACAAATACTATGGGGCCGGGTGTGGAGGCATAAAAATTCAAACATTCTCTTTCCCCTGTGACAGGGCCCCATTCAGGCTATAAGATATGGGGCTACCATATGTTCCCTGGTGGAGGTGGATATGGTTAGGGTGGGACCCAAGAATAAGGTTGGCGAATGTCTAGCTCCTAAAAATCCATTTTTTTTTTTTTTTTTCTGAGACAGAGTCTCATTCTGTCACCCACTATGGAGTGCAGTGGCACGATCTCATCTAACCTCTGCCTCCCAGGTTCAAGCAATACTCCTGCCTCAGCCTCCTGGGTAGCTGGGATTACAGGTGTGTACCACCACGCCTGGCTAAATTTTTTTTTTTTTTCCATTTTTAGTGGAGACAGAGTTTCACTATGTTGGCCAGGCTTTTTTAGTAGTAGTTTTGCTGACGCGCGCATTTCAATCCCTCAGCTGCAGGATTGCTGAGGAGGGAATGATAAGGACAACAGTTGACGTTTGTTAGGCATGTGCTTGTAGGTCAGGTCCCCAGCTTGCCCTTTATACCCATCATCTCCCTGAAGCCCCGCCAGCCTGTGGGGTCCTTTCTGTTGCAATCCCCATGTCACAAATGAGGAAAGTGAAGGTCAAAGGAAGTCCACAGCTTGCAAATGCTTCAAGCCCACCTCAGACCCACTGATGTGGAATCTCCAAGGGTGGGGTTCGAGTAAAGCTCCCAGATGCTGTGCATGCATGTGGGAATGAGCAGACGCTCTATCGACTTCATAAAAGCTCTATTTCTTTGTGAAAAACAAAACAATGTTCCCATTAAAAGATTTCTAGAGCTCTGGTGACAATCACAAATTTGGGCATTTGGCAAGGTCTCGTAACAGATTATCATTTGTACGGACTAGGTATCCACAGCAGCCATCTCACAGGTATAAAAATTAAGAGAAGACTGAGCGGACATTGGGAATCCCTGGATGTCCTCAGTCCACACACCTCGTCCTTCATATCTGGAGCCATCAAAGTTTTATTCCTTTTTTTCAGGCTGGCTTGTGAGACCTTAGGCATGAAATGGCTTCTGTGTTTAGACTCCTGAATATGCTGGAATTCTATTTTTCCTGGAATTTTATGTTGCAGAGAATCACTTCCTATTCCTGTCAAATCCTTCCAACGCCTAACCGTGCACCAGCCCCAGACCTTGATCAGATTACATCTTTGTCCTGTTTCATGAGAAACTGAGGATGAGCACCAAGATGTAGTGTCACCCAGCATGAGACTTAGATGGGTCAGAGACAGTGACATTTAAAAAGTCAGATGGCAAAGATCTGTCCAAGGAAGTCTCCTCAACACAAGAGGGGCTGTTTGCATTTCTGTGTTACTTAAAGCATGTGGCAGGTAATATTTTGAGGCTTCTACAAGGTCCTTCTCTTACTCTCCCACTTTCCTTTTTTTCTAAAGTTGAATTAACAGCGTATTTTATTTCTCAGTAACTCCATGTACACTAATTAAATATGAGATGAATAGAAACATTATTAATTGGAAAACAAGACAGAATTCATGTCATCCCCAAGAATGGGACACAAAGGGAGGTTGGAAAAGGATTTAGAGAAAATTTTATAGAGCTGCATTCACACTCTTTGTGATGGTTAATACTGAGTGTCAACTTGATTGGATTGAAGGATACAAAGTATTGATCCTGGGTGTGTCTGGGAGGGTGTTGCCAAAGGAGATTAAGATTTGAGTCAGTGGGCTGGGAAAGGCAGACCCACCCTTAACCTGGGTGAGTGCAATCTAATCAGCTGCCAGCATGGCTAGAATATAAGCAGGCAGAAAATGTGAAAAAAGAGACTGGCCTAGCCTCCCAGCCTACATCTTTCTCCCATGCTGGATGCTTCCTGCCCTCGAACATCAGACTCCAGGTTCTTCAGTTTCAGAACTCAGACTGGCTCTCCTTGCTCCTCAATCTGCAGATGGCCTATTGTGGGACCACGTGATCGTGTGAGTTAATATTTAATAAACTACCCTTTATATATATAGCCATTCCGTTAGTTCTGTCTCTCTAGAGAATCCTGACTAATACACTCTTCTTCAGTTGCCTTTTCTGAGTGGAAACATTAAATCTTAGTGACTGGGTAAAAAGATATCACACACAGAGAACACTGAAATTGGCATGCATGCAAACAGGGCCTGCCCTCAGTGGTCGCAGGGCACAGGGAGGTGGCACAGCCTGCTGTGAGTCCCGGTGCCGCGGCTCACCAGCTGGATGCTCCATAACTTCTCTGGGCTTCATTTCCTCTCTGAAGCCCAGAGAGGCCCCTGCATCTCGAACTGTGTGGATCCTTCCACTTTTCCTGTAGAGAGCCTCACTGGAAGAACGTCATTACTGCAACCTCGCCAGTCACTCACAAGTAAGAGCCTGTTTACTGCAAATCTTATGAACCAACTAAGTCAAACCGAATGCCATTGTTATCATTGGAAACTATGATTAAATAGTCATTTTCTTTTTTTTTTTTTTTTTTAATTTTACTTTAAGTTCTGGGATACATGTGCAGGTTTGTTACACAGGTATACACGTTCCATGGTGGTTTGCTACACCTATCAACCTCTCATCTAGGTTTTAAGCCCTTCATGCATTAGGTATTTGTCCTAATGCTCTCCCTCCCCTTGCCTCCCACCCTCTGACAAGCCCCGGTGTGTGACACTCCCCTCCCTGTGTCCATGTGTTCTCATTGTTCAACTCCCACATATGAGTGAGAACATGCGGTGTTTGGTTTTCTGTTCCTGTGTTAGTTTACTGCAGATGATGATTTCCAGCTTCATGCATGTCCCTGCAAAGGACATGAACTCATCCTTTTTCAGGACTGTGTAGTATTCCATGGTGCATATGTGCCACATTTTCTTTATCCAGTCTATCATTGATGGACATTTGGGTTGGTTCCAAGTCTTTGTTATTGTAAATAATGCTGCAATAAACATACATGTGCATGTGTCTTTAGAGTAGAATGATTTATAATCCTTTGGGTATATACCCAGTAATGGGCTTGCTGGGTCAAATGGTATTTCTGGTACCAGATTCTTGAGGAATTGCCACACTGTTTTCCACAAACGGTTGAACTAATTGACACTCCCACCAACAGTGTAAAAGCATTCCTATTTCTCCACAGCCGAGGCAGCATCTGTTGTTTCCTGACTTTTTAATGATCGCCATTCTAACTGGCATGAGATAGTATCTCATTGTGGTTTTGATTTGCATTTCTGTAATGACCAGTGATGATGAGCATTTTTTCATGTTTGTTGGCCACATAAATGTCTTCTTTTGAGAAGTGTCTGTTCATATATTTGCCCACATTTTGATGGGATTGTTTTTTTTTTTCTTGTAAATTTGTTTAAGTTCTTTGTAGATTCTGAATATTAGACCACTGTCAGATAGATAGATTGCAAAAACTTTCGCCCATTCTGCATGTTGCCTGTTCACTCTGATGATAGTTTCTTTTGCTGTTCAGAAGCTCATTAGTTTAATTAGATCCCATTTGTCAATTTTGGCTTCTGTTGCAATTGCTTCTGGTGTTTTAGTCAGGAAGTCTTGGCCCATGCTTTAACATCAACCTTTGACTTTTAAATCAGTTTTGTGAGTCATTTACCACAAGCTAAATGTGTAAACCATGACAAAAACAATTATTGTATAGCTCTTGCCTTTCTAAATATTCCTGATTTGTAATACCGTATAAATCATCAGCATCAATTAACTTTCCTTCTTTTACTCTATTAGTAAAGTAGGCACAGATCGCTCCACAACAAATCCATTTCAGGATGCTGTGCCTCCCTCACTGTGCTCTGTGGCAGGTGTGCCCATTTTTGGCCCATTTTTGTCAAAAGCCTAATCCACTCATGGCTTCTCTTGGCAATATGTACTTAATAGAGAAGATTTTGCTTTGCACCCACATAGGAAGCAAAGTACGTATAGACCAGAAATGTTCAAATTACAAATCACTTAAGTGTTTTGTACACTAAAAATGACAAGGGTTATTATATAAGTAGCCTTTTAAAAAAGTTCTGCACAAACAGCTTTGTATTTAGACTTATTTAAAACTGTTGCTAATAATGTCTGTGTTAACAGTGCTCTGTAATTCACAATTGCTAACATGTAGAACCAACCTAAGTGCCCGCTGACTAATGAGTGAGTAAACAAAATGTGGTATATATACACCATGGAATACTACTCAGCCATAAAAAAGAACAAAACAATGTCTTTTGTAGCAAGTTGGGTGTAGCTGAAGGCCATTATTCTAAATGAAGTAACACAGGAGAGGAAAGCCAAAAACCGTATGTTCTCACTTGTAAGTGGGAGCTAAGCTATGAGTATGCAAAGGCAAACAGAGTGATATAATGGACTTTAGAAATTCAGAAGAGCGAGGCTGAGAGGGGGGCTAGGCATGAAATGCTACACATCAGGTAAAAGATACACTACTCAGGTGACAGGTGCACTAAAATCTCAGATTTCGCCACTCTGTGATTCATCCATGTAACAGAAAACCACTGGTATCCCAAAAGCTATTGAAATAAAAATAAAAAAACAGTCAGTGCTCTAGGCCAGTGGTCCCAACCTTTTTGGCACTAGGGACTGGGTTCATGGAAGACAATTTGTCTACAGACTAAGGGGTGGAGGATTGGGTCAGGATGATTCAAGTGCATTAAATTTATTGGGCACTTTATTTCTATTATTGTTACACTGTAATATATAATGAAATAATCACACAACTCACCATAATGTAGAATCAGTGGGAGCCTTGAGCTTGTTTTCCTGCAACTACATGGTCCCATCTGTGGGTGATGGGAGACAGTCACAGATCATCAGGCATTAGATTCTCTTAAGAAGCACACAACTTAGATCCTTCACATGCCCAGTTCACAATAGGGTTTGCACTTGTATGGGAATCTAATGCTGCGGCTGACCTGACAGGAGGTGGAGCTCAGGCAGTAATGTCAGCGATGGGGAGAGGCTGTAAACACAGATGAAGCTTCTCACTGGCCCGCCATTCACCTCCTGCTGTGTGGCTCTGTTCCTAATCGGTCACGAACCAGTACCAGTCTGTGGCCCGGGGGCTGGGGACTGCTGCTCTAGGCCATTGGTTGTCAGAGTGGGGAGTGCACAGTGCACATGCCAGTCATTCAGTGAGAACAGGAATAACAGGCTGGAAACAGCGCTCTGCCCCATGTGTGGAGAAGAGGAGAACTCCAGAGGGAACCCAGACAGCATTGTCTACCTGCAACCAGCCTCTCCTTCACAGTGGAAGAGGGACTCTTCCTACAGGCTGTGTTTTTCCACATAAAATTATTATACTCCAGGATAAACAAGCACCACTGTCACCTTACTTGAAAGAGAGCTTGGGTTCTATTTTTGGTGTTGATCTTCTCACAAAATACCTATCGGCCAAAAGACTTTGACCAATTTTGACATCTTATTAGACATTTCAAAAGCACCCCCCACAAACTGTCTTAAAGACAGTTCCATTTTTTCTAATAAAGTACAGACTACAACTCCACTGTACATACCTGTTACCTAGTACCATCCCTGGTTTTGCGTATTCAGTCCCTCTTGAATATTTGGTAGTGATCTGTGTTCAGTCCTGATGTGAAATACGTGACTCCATTTAGATTCAGAGTGTGTGATTCCGTGTGAAAGGCTGACCATGAAAAGCTGGCCATGATTTTCGGTGTCTCTTTGCTGATCTCTGGCATTAACAACTGCAAGTGTTCATCATCCTCTGTAAGGGCTGCCTGATCCTCTGCTTCCGATTCTGCCTCATTTCCATCCATGCTGTAGGCAGCATCTCCTCCCAGTGGTTGCAGCTTTCTCCCTTCCCCAGCAGCTTCCTCCTCCTGCCATTGGGGGAGGACAGGCTGGTCCTGCTCAGCGCCTCCAGTCTCCTGAGCTTCCTGGCTTACCAGCAGGGCAGCCGGCACCTGTGGGGTGTGGCCCAGTGTGGCAGCTTCCCCAAAGCCTCTCACACCACCGGTGTGTTTTCCATCACCTGCTCCTGGCCAGGCTGCCCCTCCAAGGCTCCTCCTCAGTGACCACCTGAATCTCATTGGTTTTCTCTTTCTCACTTTGTCCCTTCAAATCTAAAGCCACCTCAGAAATGGGGGCTGGTGTCTGGGACTCACTATTGCTGGGCCTGTTTCCCTTCCCCGGTGGCACCTCAGGTGGCATCCTGCCATCCAGGCTGAGGCTCGCTGAGGGCTTGGAGCTGCTGACTCTGGTCTTTTTTTCCACTCAGGTGTCTGGAAGCTACAGCTTCATTTCCCTTTTTGGTGACCTCTTCTGTGGGCTCCTCACATGGCTCCTTCGCCTCCTTCGTTCAGTCAACGCACTGGGTCAGATGCATTGCTCTCCAAGTTGGTCTGGCCCTTCTGAAACTGGAGGCCATCCTGCTGCAGCTTGCTGTAATTCCTGTGTATCCTTTAGCTGGTCTTGCAGGACTCCTATGAGCCTCTCACCCAAGTGATGCTCTTCACTAAAACCCCCTTTTCATCCTGGGACAGCTTGTCAGTGCTCTCCAGCTAAAAGCTGTGGCTGGACTGGATTTGGCTGAGCTGATCTCGTTGCTTTTCCAGCCCTCCCTGAAGCTCATTCTTTTTCAGCTGCACAGAGCCCCTGTCCATGGCCACCCTGCGGACCCTGCTTTCTGGCTTCTGATCCACACCTGGCAGGGGGCGGGCGGGGGGGAGCTGGTCGAAATCTAGTAGTTGAAATAGTTGAAACCCATGACAATGACACAGGCCACCAAGGAGGCCTGCATAAGGGGTGGCAACTTCATGCAGTGATGCCTATTTCCCAATGCCATCATCTCAAAATCAGGACTGAGAATCTCCCTGACATAGATTGAAAATTAATCATTTCTGTAAAAGCAATAGCAAATATTCAGGGCTTTCATATCACATTAGAAAGAACATAGCTCTTATTATTCTCCAGAGAGGGTTTCTTGATTTGAAAGATCAGAAAGGAGACGCCATAAATCATGAAACCTTCCCTAACAAGGGAAGGTTCCCCGCCTCCCAGCCACCTTTGACGTCATTACTAATGACACCCAATAAAAGCCTTTCTCCAGCAAAGCCAGAAACCCATTCCAGAGGTGAATGTGAATTCACCACAGGCAGCATCATTGCCCAGACAACACCCCGGCAGCACAAGTGTCCCCTGTCCCTGACTTTCTAACCTTCACTCCCACTCCCGTTTTGCCAGCAATCATCATCATCATCATCATCGCCGACGGGGGTGGGGGGATGGGTGGATAGAGTTTAAACAAACAAGTCAGTTGAGTTCCTCAGTACTTTTTTTTTTTTTTTTTTAACTCAGACAAAATAGTTCTGAAAGTGCATTTCAGGATCTGGACTTTGTGAGAGAAAAGGATTTGAGTGTGGGAGGGAGAAGGTGCTCCTAAGGTCAAACCTCCAAAGACAATGGGGATAGGGATGATACCATTAGTAATATATGCATTTTTAAATTAATGATAATTTTTAAAAGCTAGTTTCCCGTGTATTGAGAGAAAATCAGATAGACATTCGTGAGAGAACGAAGTGAAAAATGTGAGCCAGAAAGATGGACATCTGAGAATGACCCCAATAGGGCGTCCATCCTGCCTAGGAAGAGGGAGGACTGTAGGTGCAGGGGAGCAGGAGGGAGATGTGCCCGCGAACACCACCAGTTTTTCCAAGAAGCCCCTGGCCTGGTAGGCTCAGAGAAGCTTCGGGTGAGACAAAGGGGACAGAGTCACAGCCCTGACCCAGGAGGACATGGCCTGGTAAGCTCAGAGAAGCTTAGGGTGGGACAAACAGGACAGAGTCACAGCCCTGACCCAGGAGGACATGGCAGGACAAGTGAACCGGCAGTGACCAGAAAGGTTGAAATGCACCTCATCAGTGGCTATCAGGGGTCAGGGTCAATCATGAGTGAGAATCCTGCATCCTCTGACAGCTCAATCACACTCCAGCCCTCCAGAATGCAGAGGGGCCCTGGGAAGAACTGGAGGAGAGAAGAGGAAGAAGGATGGGAGATGGAAGATTCTCAATTGGAAAAAAAAACCAGCAAGAAACTTTGTTTACCTTGTTGGTCAGATTAAATTTCTGCCACCAAAAGAAATTGAGATTGAAAAGCTAAATTTAATTATGGAGGAAAATAGTTACTTTTTTTTTTTTCCACAAGAAAGTCATTGACTGTGAAATTTATAAGCATCATATGAAGCAGGCAGTTTTACGAAACTTATCAAGGATGTTTCCAGCAACCCCTTATTTAGGGAACAGAATAAAGGGGAGAAAAGGTAGCATTTTCAAATCTCAAGAAAGTGTTTTATGTCAGAATTCAATTTGTCCCAGAGCACAGCTGTCAAAAGCTTTGTAAATCTAGGCCTGTAGGAGGAGAGGACTAAAGTAATTTCAGGATAAAGGCTGGAAGCCTAAGGCCCTGATCATTTGGGCAGTCCCCATTATCGCATTTGCTGTTCCCTTCTCTGACACTTCTAAAAGGCTGGGGAATCTCCAGATGCATTCATAAAAGAGTAGTAGCAATTATTCATTGCATCTAGGAAAGGGAACTGGATATGATACAACAAAGTTAGTCCCCATACAAATGGAGTCTTTCCCTGTTTAGTGCTGTGAAGTCAATATACAAAACCAAAAGTGAGTGTCAAGTAGTGCAGGCTTTATTCCATGGCCACTGTATTAGTCAGGGTTCTCTTAGAGGGACAGAACTAATTGGATAGATGATTGACAGATAGACAGACAGACAGACAGATACATAGATAGACAGATGTAAAGGGGATTTATTAAGTATTAACTTACATGATCACAGGGTCCCACAATAGGCCATCTGCAAGCTAAGGAGCAAGGAGGGCCAGTCCGAGTTCCCAAACTGAAGAACTTGGAGTCTGATGTTCGAAGGCAGGAAGCATCCAGCACTGGAGAAAGATGTAGGCTGGGAGGCTAGGCCCATCTCTCCTTTTCACGTTTTTCAGGCTGCTTTATATTCACTGGAAGCTGATTAGATTGTACCCACCAGATTAAGGGTGGATCTGCCTTCCCCAGCCTGCTGACCCAAATGTTAATTTCTTTTGGCAATACCCACAGACACACCCAGGATTAATACTTTGTATCCCTCAATCCAATCAATTTGACACTCAGTATTAACCATCACAAGTCCACCCCTTGTCAACTTGAACCCATACACATCTCCTAAGATCATAGATAATCTTCAAATAGAGACAATAATGAGGTCATAATTACGTGTAACATAATACAATTATCCTTTGCACAACCAGAAACACACCAATCCCCAACCCAAATACTATTACATAAAGTGAACAATACTTAAATGCTGATGTGAAGCCAATAAATCTTATGTCACATAATAAAGGAAAAGAAAAAGAAAAGAAAATGAAGATATTTTCTTAGTACAAGTCTAGACATGCACAAACATGTTTTTAACAAAAGAAGGAGAAAATACTCATGACAGTTACAGTCCTCGTTTCTGCAGCTAGTCATGTGGTCGTAGCTGGTATTGATGACTGCCTTCTACTCCCCACTCTGTATTCCCTTTGCTTTCAGCAAGCACCTCAGTAAGTCTTGTTTTTGCTGTTGTTGTTTTGTTTGTTTGTTTGTTTTCCTGGTGGAGTGACCCAAACCTTCATTCCTGAAGGGTCTGGGTCATTTGCAGTCCTGCCTGGATTGGGCTGTTGTAGTTTCCCATTGACGTTAATCACAGGGCATGGTAATACTAAGAGACTCCCTAATGGATCTCCTGTATTCCATGAATACTCCTTCTTACCTCTGTTGTGGAGTAGTAGTCTGATTTCATTATGATAGTCTGGGTCAATCACCCCAGCCAACACTGTAACTCCATTCTTAGCCTGTTGACTGAAAGGTAGGAGGAGCCCAAAGTGTCCCTGTGGCAATCTTAACTTCCAGTTTAATGGAATCGTCATTGTGTCTCATGGCGGCAGCGTTCCTCCCTCTGGAACTAAGACCTCTAGGCGAGCAGAACACAATGTTGTGGGAATAGGAAGCAAAAATTTTGCTAGTGGATCAGTAGGGTTGATGGTGAGTGGTGCCACTTCCACTTCCACCCCTTGATTCCTGGACCCTTGAATCCTGGCTATAGGAGAAACAGTACCATATATTGGAGGCTGATTCAGAGCATACACGGCCTTCTGGAGAACTTTGCCCCAACCCTGCAAAGTATTGTGAACTAGTTGGCATTGGCATTGTGACTCCGAAATGCCATTCCACCATTCTATCAGTCCAGCTGCTTCAGGATGATGGGGTACAAGGTAAGACCAGTGAATTCCATGAGCATGAGCCCACTGCCACACTTTGTTAGCTGTAAAGTGAGTGCCCTGGTCAGAGGCAATGCTGTGTAGAATGCCATGCTGGTGGATAAGGCAGTTCCATGAGTCCATGGATGGTAGTCTTGGCAGAAGCATTGCATACAGGATAGGCAAACCTGTATCAGGAGTAAGTGTCTATTCCAGTGAGGACAAACCTCTGCCCTTTCCATGATGGAAGAGGTCCAATATAATCAACCTGCCACCAGGTGGCTGGCTGATCACCCCGAGGAATGGTGCCATATCGAGGGCTCAGTGTTGGTCTCTGTTGCTGGCAAGTTGGACACTCAGCAGTGGCCATAGCCAGGTCAGTCTTGGTGAGTGGAAGTCCATCTTGCTGAACCCATGCATAACCTCCATCCCTGCCACCATGGCCACTTTGTTCATGGGTCCATTGGGCAGTGACAGGGGAGGCTGGGGAAAGAGGCTGAGGGTGTCCACATTACGGCTCATCCTACTCACTTGATTATTAAACTCCTCCTCCATTGAGGTCACCCGTTGGTGAGCACTCACATGGGATACAAATATCTTCACAGTTTTTGACCACTCAAAAAGGTTCATCTACATACTTCTTCCCCAAATTTATTTGTCACCAATTTCCCAATCATGCTTCTTCCAAGTCCCTGACCATCCAGCCAAGCCATTGGCTACAACCCAGGAATCAGTATATAATTGCACATTTGTGCATTTCTCTTTTCATGCAAAGTGCACAACCAGGTGCACTGCTCGAAATTCTGCTCACTGGGAACATTTCCCTTCACTGCTGTCCTTCAGGGATGTCCTAGAAAGAGGCTGTAGTGCTGCAGCTGTCCGCTTTTGGGTGGTGCCTGTGTATCATGGAGAACCATCTGTGAACCTGGCCTTAGTCTTCTCTTCCTCTGTCAATTGATTATAGGGTACTCCCCATGAGGCCATTGGTGCAGGCTGGGGGAGAGAAGGCAGGGTGGCAGGAGTGGAGACCATGGGCATTTGAGTAACTTACTTGGCCTTCAGGACCTGCTCAAGTCCAATCACATATATACCACTTCCATTTGAGGATGGAATGCTGCTGTGCATGGCCAACTTTATGGCTAGATGGGTCAGAAAACACCCAGCTCATGATAGGCACTTCAGGTCGCATGGTGACTTGATGACCCATAGTCAAACGTTCAGTTTCCATCAAAGCCCAGTAACAGGCCAAGAGCTGCCTCTCAAAAGGAGAGTAGTTATGTGAAGAAGATGGCAGGGCCTTGCTCCAAAATCCTAGAGGCCTCTGCGGTGATTCACCTATGGAAGCCTGCCAAAGGCTCCAAACAGCATCCCTATTTGCCACTGACACCTCAGACACCATTGGATCTGCTGTGTCATATGGCCAAAGTGGCATAGCAGCTTGCACAGCAGTCTGTACCTGTTGCAGAGCATTCTCCTGTTCTGGATCCCACTCAGAACTGGCAGCCTTTCCGGTCACTCAATAAATGGGCCAGAGTAACACACCAAAATGAGGAATGTGTTGTCTCCAAAATCCAAATAGGCCCACTAGGCATTGTACCTCTTTCTTGGTTGTAGGAGGAGCCAAATGCAGCAACTTATCCTTTGCCTTAGAAAGAATATCTTGACAGGCCCCACACCACTGAACCCCTAGAAATTTTTCTGAGGTAGAATGACCCTGAATTTTAGTCAGATTTATTTCCCATCCTCTGGCATGCGAATGTCTCACCAATAAGTCCAGTGTGTTTGCTACTTCTGCTCACTGGATCCAATCATCATAATGTCATCATTGTAATGGACCAGTGTGATATCTTTCAGAAGCCAAAAGTGATCAAGGTCTTTCTGAATAATATTATGACACAAAGCCAGAGAGTTGATATACCCCTGAGGTGGGACAGTAAAGGTATATTGCTGGCCTTGCCAGCTGAAGGCAAATTGCTTCTGGTGGGCCTTGTGGACAGGAATGGAGAGAAAGGCATTTGCTAAGTCAATAGCTGCACACCAGGCACCAGGAGACATGTTAATTTGCTCAAGCAATGAAATCACATCTGGTTTCATTGGAAACCAGCTACAATTGGAGTCACCACTTGGTTAAGCTTACGATAATCCACTGTCATTCTCCAAGATCCGTCATCTGCACAGGCCAAATGGGAGGCTTAAATGGAGATGTGGTGGGAATCACCATCCCTGCATCCTTCAAGTCCTTGATGGTGGCACTAATTGCAATTCCTCCAGGGATGTGATATTGGTTTTGATTTACTGTTTTTCAAGGTAGAGACAGCTTTAATGGCTTCCATTTGGCCTTTCCCACCATATTAGCCCTCACCCTACCAGTCAGGGAGCCAATGTAGAGGTTCTGCCAGGTGCTGAGTATGTCTATGCCAATTATGCATTCTGTCACTGGGAAAATGACCACAGCATGAGTCCAGAGACCCACTGGGCCCACTGTAAGTTGGACCTGAGCTAAAACTCCATTAATTACCTGACCTCCATAAGCCCCTACTTTAACTGGAGGGCCACAGTGACATTTTGGGTCCCCTGGAATCAACGCCAAATCAGAGCCAGTGTCCAGAAGTCCTTGAAATTTATGATCATTTCTCCTTCCCCAATGCATGGTTACCCTAGTAAAAGGCTGGAGGTCTCCTTGGGGAAGGGTGGGAGAAAGATTCACTGCCTAAATTGTCAATAATGTAGTGGGGTCCTTCCTCAAGGGGACCTGGCCTCCCCTTCATTCAAGGGGTTCTGGGTCTCTAAACAGGCTCAATCCTGGAAATTGAGGGGTCGTGATTCTCTGTTTTTACGATTCAAATTAGTCTTTTGTCCATTCGATCTGGAAGTTCTCTGTATAATTTCAGTAGGAATGCAGTAGGCTTCCTATCAACTTCACTTCTAGGAACACTGTGATTAATTAGCCAATGCCAGAGCTCTACACGAGTCAGATTATTCCAGATTATTCTGATTGCCACTTTGCCTCTGCTGTCCATTACAGTAGCTTTGCCCTCCTTGCCTTTGATGGTTGACTGCTGCCACTTAGACCCTGCTACCTTGGGATCCAATTATTTCCATTGTATTTAAATTTTGTAGTTGAGTGACTGCAGTTCCTACCACTAAATATGACATACAGAGAAGAGCAATCACAGGGCTCTTCAAAGATGCTGGTGCTGCACTCACAAATCTATTTCTCAAGGCATTGGTCAAGGGTATATCTTCTGGACCCTCCCCATTGGGATGAGTAGGTCTAAAGTGACTAATCCACTCCACCATCCCAATCTCCTTAAGCCATTGGATCCCTTCCTGTACATTAAACCAAGGGAGATCAGGCATTTCCAGCTCGCTCACAGTGGGCCATCTTTTAACCCATATTTCAGCTAACCAAGCAAATAAACTATCAGAATCTTTTGTAACTCCCCAAGCTGCAACATTAAATGCAGAGTCCCTACTTAGTGGGCCCACATCAATAAATTTGGCCTGATCCAACTCTATGTTCCTTCCATCATTATCCCATACCTGTAACATCAATTCCCATGCCTGTTCTCCAGATTGCTGTTTTTATAAATTAGAGAACTCAAATAGTTCTTTTGAAGTGCCGTGCACCTCCTTATGGGTCACACTCTCAACCTTACCTCCAGGGGCCCACCGGTACTTTAGCTACAGGTCTGCACTGTCATCAATGTAACGGACCGGACTTTAGTCTAGTTATAGGTCTAGACTGTCATCAATGTAGTGGACCAGGAAACAGGGGTGTTGGGGTGGTTCCTGAGGAGAATCAACATTATTTTGCCTGGCAACTGCCTCAGGGGAGGCCATCCCTGTTGCCTTAGGCAGCACGGGGTTTATCTCCTCAGACAAAGGAGGAAAGGCTGATGGCAGCATGGGTTGAGGAGGGGATGTTGCCACTACTGGAGATGGGGAAGCTGTTCCTTCTGGCAAAAGAGGTTCATCAGAGTTTACAAACTCAGTGACCCCAGCTTCATCTGGGTCCTCCCACATTTCCCCATTCCAAGTTGCAGGGTCCTATTATTTTCCAATCAATGCCCTCACTTTAACAGTAGACACCTGGTGAGGCTATACATGCACCTTTTGTTGCAGGTCAGCCAGTTGCACGATAAGAGTTTGTGCCTGTTTTTTCACAATCTCAGCTCTTTCTGTACGGGAGATAAGGGTCTCACTCAGGGCAATCTTAGCAGATTTGAGGCTCAGTATCCGCTTCTGAAGCCAGGAGACAGAATCCCTGAGTTCATCGTTTTCTTTCATCACTTTGTCTATTGAACTCAGGAGCAACCAACCAGCTTCATTGTGTTCCTTGGTTCTCCACATATGGTCAAAGGTATTATGTATAGAGTCATTAAACCCCCTGCCACTCACAAGAAGTGAATCAAGCATGTTAAATGCATTTACCTTGCTTAACTCTCTAAACAGTTCACACCAAGGACTGTTCTCCATACTATGAGATGTAGAGTCCTTAGCATTTTGGGGTCTAACCATATTAAGCAGCCAACTCTAGAAACCCCAAAACCATCGAAATAACTCCATCCTTAATATTCTGTTTCTCTAGAACCACCCCAGTACCAAAATCTGTGTTAGTCAGGGTTCTCTTAGAGGGACAGAACTAATAGGAGATATATATATATATAAAAAATAGGATATATATAAAAAATATGATATAAATAAAAATAAATAAATCCCACATATAGTATATAAATCTCACATATATATAAATCCCATATATATATATCCCATATATATGTATATATATACATATATGTGGGATTTATTAAGTGTTAACTTACACAATCACAAGGAAATATTCAACAGAGGAGAAAGATGTAGGCTGGGAGGCTAGGCCCATTTTTCCTTTTCCAAGTCCCTAGCAGAAAGACAAGAGGACCCCCTAAGGGAATGTATCAGGAGTCACTGTAAATAACAAACGTCTTCTTGAGGAGCCCAGGGACATAGGGTCCTCAGATTTAGAAGCAACTAACACAGCCTGAAGAAATGATTTCCCTGCAGCTGTGCTGGTCTCCCAGTGGGGAATGTTTCCATAGAAGGGGAGAGTCTCCCAGACCATCCTCCATCAAGTCCCATCAAGCCCATCTTCCCTGAAAAAAATTAATTTTGATTTTCTCATTCCTCCTATATATATATATTTTACACAGTTATCATATAGAGCCATCCCTTGGTATCCACAGGGGATTAGTTCTAGGAATTCTCATGGCTTCCAAAATCTACATATGCTCGAGTCTCTGACATAACATAGTATAGTATTTGCCCATAACCTATGCACATCCTCCCTTATACTTTAATCTCTAGATTACTTAGAATATCTAAACAATGTAAATGCTATTAATACATATAAATGTAGATGGTTGTTATACTGCATTGTTTTTTATTTTTCATTTTTGAATTTTTTAGTTTTTGAGACAAGATATTGCTCTTAGCGCCCAGGCTGGAGTGCAGTCATGTCATCTGAGCTGTTTGTAACTTCTGCCTCCTGGGCTCAAGCAATCCTCCTGCCTCAGCCTCCCAAGTAGCTGGGACTACAGACCTGTGCCACCTCACCCAGCTAATTTTGGTACTTTTTTGTAGACGGGGTCTTGTTATGTTGCCCAGGTTGGTCTCGAATTCCTAAGTTCAAATATTCCTCCCACCTTGGCCTCCCAAAGTGCTGGAATTACAGGTGTGAGCCACCACACTTGACCCATTGTGGGGTTTTTTCCTCAAATATTTTCCATCCATCATTAGTTGAATCCACAGTTGTGGAACCCACATATATGAAGTGTTGACTGTATCTAAAAATGAAACTATTTAAAAGGTAGAAAAATGCACCATGATTTTGTCTCTCAATTCTTTTCTTCCATTTTCCTGTCTGCTAGACTCAGTGGGAACCCAAGAGAGAAGGACTTTAGGAGGGAGAACAGGTAGAGATAATTGGAAAAAGAAGGCATTAAGGCCCTCAAGTCTGTAAAGGGTGAATGCAGACTGCAGCACCGGACTGCCACCTGGTCGCTGGTCTCAGCCTCCAGGAAGAGCTGTGGCTTTGTCACCATCTTCAGCTCATCTTGCTTCCTTGATCCCTGCCTCGGCTTGCTTGGCTTCTGGCCTCCTTGGAGGAAAATGCCTGTGTCAATGGGAGCATGATGGAGGGTTCCAGGTTGAGGTGGGATGGGGGATAAGGACATGTTTGCATGAACGTGTCCTAAAGGAACATGTACATAAGGAAATGGACTCCCATCTGGAGAGTGAGCTGGGGGAGGTGGGCACTGCAAGGAGCAGGAAGACAGGCCAGATGTCTGGAGATTGCTCCATAATCCATAGTTCCTTTCGAGTGTCCTGCTTTGCCTGTTCTGGCTTTTGCCCCCACCCAGAAACCTGGAGAAACCTCAACTGGAATGTCAAGTAAGCAGATTCCAGCTCTCTGGGCCCAGGGTGAGAAAAGGAAGTTGTATGAAAAGAGGAGACAGGGAAAAACAGTCTCATATTGTGCAACAGGCGAAGTCCCACATTGCCCAACTTCGAGGTTTCCATGCTGCCGTTTGTAATTCCTGGTGAAGCATTTCTTCACGAGGCTGCCCAGGCACCTGCAGCCTTCCCTGGTGGTCCTGCCTCTGTGGAGCTGAGCTCCTCCCTTCCCATTTGCTGAGTGGGAAAGGGACTCCATCGTGAGGGAGGAGACCTGGATTCTGGCCCTAGCCCTGCCTGCTCACTAATGATGAACCAGAGACAGGTCATGGCTCTGCTCTGGGCTGCATCTGACAGATGACAGGATGGACTCTCCCAGATAGGAATCCAGGACCCCTCAGAGCGCCCTAGGTGTCTCTAGAAGAGGCATGCTTCCTAAGGGTCCTGGACCCTGGGTCATGCCTCAGCCCCAGAATTCAGTTGCTGAAGCAGATCTCCCCTTGGGATGCCTCACCTCATTATAGTTCATCTTGAGGTGTGTCCCTTTCACCCTGGATCCCTCCTGCAGGGAGGTTTGGCTCACCCTCTAGAATGTTCCCTTTCCTGCCACACTGAGCTGTTGGGGCTCACTATCGGTGATGCGTCAGTTGGTGGTTGTATTTGTTTCCTACTGCTGCAAAAAAAACCTTACCACACACTTAGTGTCTTATAACCACATATTTATTTTCTTAAAGTTCTGGAGGTGAGAAGTCTGAAACTAGTTTCCCTGGGCCACACTCCCTCTGGAGACTCTAGTGGGGGAACCACTTCCTTGCCTTTTCCATTTTCTAGAGCTGCATCCTAACACCTCTTGGTTCCTGGCCTCTTCCTCCATCTTCCAAGCCAGCAGCATAGCATCTTGCTTCTCTGGTCACATTGCTACCTTCTCCTCTATTGCCAAATTTTTTTCTTCCTCCCTCTTATAAGGACGCTTACAACTACATTTAGGGCCTGATCAGGTAATTCACGGCAATCACTCATCTCAAGATCCATAACTTGATCATATCTCCAGAGTCCCTTCTGCCACGTAAAGTGACATTCACAGGTTCTGGGGAATAGGATGTGGATGTCTTGGGGGCCATTATTCAGCTACCATAGTGATCTATACCTTGTCTCTGGCCTGGGGTCATCCATTCTCTCTCCCATCCCGTCCCCTATAATAGAATTGTGTATCTTTCTCCAAATCCACACCTTAATCTTACAGGCCATCCCAATTGTCCCTCCCTTCACTTTCTGTAGGCTCTGAGAACATTCTAGGAGAGTGCTCTCGAGCGGAACTTTCTGCAATGATGGACAGAAAGTCCAAAATCCGTGCTGTCCAACATGGGAACTAACCATGGTGCCAAGGGCTGCTGAGCACTTGAAATGTGACTAGTGTGACTCAGGAACTAAATTTTAAATTTTATTTCATTTTAATTAAATGCAATGAAAATGTAAATAGCTGCTTTGGCCAGTGGCTAACGTATTAGACAGCTCAGATCTAGGCAAATGAAAGCAGAAACTACAGCCAGGCACATTCTTTGCTGTTAGCCTCTCCTCACACCTGTTTTGGATGAGCTCTGCCCCCTAACCTCCTTCTCTCAGTCCCAGCAGAATGTGAAGGAGGCTTCCACTGGGACTCTGGAATGACGGAGGTGACTAAGGGCAGGGCAGAAAGGGAATTGTGTCTGTTTTCCCCAGAGAAGTACAGGGCCCCAATTCTGCTTTTGCACAGGACTAAGAATACTCAAAGGATTGTCAAGGTATTCTCGGCCTTGTCCTTACTCAACCGGTCTCCGTTTTGAGGACCACAGAGGGTGTCACTAGGGAAGGTGTGCAGGAAAGGGCCGGAGCCTGGGAGCTGGCACTGGCCAGGGTCCTGCTCTGCTATGTACTCGCTGAGTGGCATGTGGCAAGTTACTTCCAGGTCTTGGCCCTCAGTTTCCATAAAATGAGAGGGTTGGACCAGATGGTCTAAAGTTTCCTTTTAGCTTTAGTAGACTACGAGTCTATGTCCTGAGGCTTTATTGTGCATGTAATTCTGTTTTAGAGCCGTGTTGTCTCTGACCCATGGAATAGGCAGTTCTGATTGAAGGATAATTAAGTAGAAGTGGCTTTAGGTTACTCCTGCAACACTTCCAAACAAAACCAGACCTCTGGCTGGGTGAGGTGGCTCACGCCTGTAATCCCAGCAGTTTGGGAGCCCTAGGAAGGCAGATCATGAGGTCAGGAGATCGAGACCATCCTGGCTAACACGGTGAAACCCTGTCTCTATTAAACATACAAAAATGAGCTGGGCGTGGTGTGGTGGTGGGCATCTGTGGTCCCAGCTACTCAGGAGGCTGAGGCAGGAGAATGGCGTGAACCCAGGAGGCGGAACTTTCAGTGAGCCGAGATCGCGCCACTGCACTCCAGCCTGGGCAACAGCGCAAGACTCTGTTTCAAAAAACAAAAATAAAAAAAAAACCAGACCTCCATCCTTCTGTCCTCATGACAACACTTCACAGTAGCTTGGGCTTTAGAGTGCTGATCTGTCAACTAACTAATCTAATCCTCACGATGACCCTGATAATTGCTGGGTCCATTTTAAGTGAAAAGGCTAAAGCTCAGAGGGAAGGAGAGAATCTTCCACGGGCCCAGTCCCATGATGGGTGCTTTACACATCACCTTATAACAGCCCTTCAAAATGGTTAATATTATCCCCATTTCACAGGTGTGAACACTGAGGTCTAATAAGGCAAGATGACTTTCCCAATGTTATGCTGATGATAAGATGATGAAGACAGTTTTCTCACTCTTCTTCCCCCTTTGCTGTGCTGCTTCCCCTGTTTACAACTTCCTCTCAAGATGTTGAAATGATAAGCTCCTTTTTTGGGGCATTCTTTCATGACACTCCCCAAGCAGACCTACGAGCCTCAACAAGTCACTTCACCTCTCTGTGCCTCTGTTTCCTTAACTGTGAAACTGGGGACAACAGTCCCTACTTCATAAGGGTGTAAAAACCCTTGTTGAAAGTATGCAGTGAGAGCATGTATGAAGAGTGCTCAGCCCAGAGCTCATATTAAGGACTCAGCAATTTCTCAATCTTACTCCTCTTAGAAACTGTAGTTTGCCCCCGCCCAAAAGTACCAGGCAATTCCTTTTACCCCCAAATCAAATTAAAATCACAAAGAAACTGCATTTTATTTTGAAGTTTTATTATGAAAACACATGGAATTAACAGTGTTATCCATGTATTTGCAGCAGCAGAGAAACAGTGAATGTGGACCATCCCCACAGGGGACACGTATCCTTTGGCTAAACAAATATAAATAATGGAAATAACACCTAATACAATAACACAGCACATAAAAAGATTAAATTAAGAGAAGGGACAGGAACTGCGGAGAGGAGTCCTGAGTGTGGAGAAGATGCGTCTCATGGAGAAGCGTCCAGGCTCAGGTGACCTTCCCTGAAGACTTCCTGTCTCTGAGCAGCTCAGTTCACTTCCAGGTCATACACGTACTCCTGGACCCAGGTCTCACTGGGGTCAGCGCAGACTTGCTTGCCTCTTTTGGTCTGGAATCTGTAGAACAAGGAGTGGACAGATGAGAATCCCATGAGACCTGTGAGGTCATCTGGCTTTATCCCTTGCCTGTGGTCAGCATCTTCCTCTGCCTGACCATGGTCCATGTGGGCAGCTCTGGTGCATGGGATCCTTCCTGGGGCGGTGCTGGAACCAGACTCCCTATAACTTCCACCCACTGGATTTAGCTGTGGGCCCCAAGGGTTGCCCATATTAGGAACAAATGGACATTGCAATCAATATGAATAGATCTGCCCATTCCCTGCCAGCCTGGCAGTGACTCTTCCACATGTCTTTCTAGCACGGTTTGAGAAATCGTCCATATCTCATGTGACCTGTCCGACTTCCCCTGCTTTCCTGTCCTCGGGATAACTTCCTCCCCAGAAACCCCTTCTCTCTCGGCTCCTGCTCAGCCGCCTTCAGCACTTGAAAAGTGAGTTCATGACCTGTGTCCTCACTGCTCTCAGGGAAGCCTTCAGCCCTGAGAACTGCCTCCCCACTGCTCAATCACCCCCTCTCCAAAACAGGCCCCCTTTTAAAATCCAGCCCTCGCCCTTGCCTCCCAGAGCAGCCCAGGGGTTGATACTCACACCACAGCTGGCTGGGAGCAGAGGCTGCTGGTCTCGTAGTAATCTACCACAAAGTTGCGAGGAAGCTTCCTCACGGTGTAAGAAAAGCAGCAGGAGGTGGGAGGGTCTGAGCCCACTGAAAGGAAAGGCCAGGGTGAGATCAACCCTGCACATGGGAGCTGTTTATGTTGGCTTCTAATTTTGCATCTTCATTGAGCATCTTTGTGGAGCTACCAGAACCCCAAAGAAGGTCCCTTGTATCCATTCCCACCTAACCTGAGCAGGAGTCTTATTCTGAATAGTGGATCTTCAGAGAAGAACAAGAAAGAAATCTAGAAGACTGGAACTGGATTCAGTCTCAGAACACATCGGACCCCCTTCATGTGACAGATGGGGAAACCAAGGCACAGAGAGGGACAGGGGCTTGCTTGAACAAGGAATTAGAAGCAGAGCCAGTTCAACAGTCCGACTTCCCACCCATCCTTTTCCTCTGCTGGTTGCTCATTCTTAAGAAAATAGGAACTTGAATGTTATTGAATATCTACTAGACTCTACATTTAGCAGTACATTTCATGACCATCTTCCTAGCTGCCTTTTGTCCTATCTCCAGATCCCACTGTTTGAGCAGCCACAACTAGAAAAAAGGACTCTGCCTACACCTGGGCTCTGGAAACAGCAGCTGCGAAAGTGGACTTACTTGGTGCTGAGAGTGCCGGAGAGCAGAAGGCAGCTGCTAGCGCGAGGAGAGACAGGACCGTCACGCGCAGCTTCATGGTGTGGGTGGAAGACAGGTTTTCTCAGAGGTGAGGCTACAGCACTCAGAAGCTTCAGAACCCAGCTGTGTCCTGTGCTGATACTGAGTTGGGAATCTCTTTATAGAGACTCTGAGGCCTGGGACAAATGTGGGGGCTCAGGAGAGTGAGCGGAATTTCCATGGTACAGATGATGTCATGGCTCCTGAAGCTAGCTGAGTGAGGAGTTCCTCTCAGCTTCTCTTCCCCAGGGCGATGTCACCGTAGAGCAAAGATGAGGGAGGTTCAGGCGAGAATAAAAGGGAAGTGGTACAACCAAAGGCAATGACCGAGACTGGGGAGAGAGCTGCAACCCCCAGAGGAAAGATGAAATGTTCACACCTGCTACAAGTGGCTTGTAGACAAGAACTGTGCTGCTCTTGGTGGTTGGCACCCCCAGATGCTGGAGGGTTCATGTCAGTCTTTCCAGGCTGGCCACAAGCCTGGCCCCCAGGACAAAGGGGGAGCCAGGACCCCGCCCATCCCCTTCCTGTGCCTCTTCTGCTGAGCTGAGAGCCACTGACTTTTGTGCCCCATATGTTTCCTTGGGCATGAAGAGTCCAGCATTGGATGTGCAGAGGAACCCAGAAGGGTGACTCAGGAACATTTGTAACTTCTTATTGCACAATTACCTTGTATCAGGCACCGGGAAAGCTGTCTTACACATATTATTTCCAATCCTACCATAACCCTGGGCAGGGGTGTGTCATCTTGTTTTACAGATAAGACAATTGAGGATTAGAGAGTGGTCCACTGATGCGCTGAGTGCCACACAGCTGATGAATGGCACTACCAAGATTTGAATCAAGATTCGTCTGACTCCCAAGTCCATCCTCTTTACATGCTATAGTCTCCAGAATAAACATAGAGTGTGACCACAAAGAGAAACCATTGACTGATAGACAGCTAGGAGCTATTCCACACTCAAAGACCGATTGTATTTGGACTTAATTCAGGAAAGGGATAGAGCTAGTCAAAGGGATAATTCAGGAAAGAGATAGAGCTAGGATAGAACAAGCAGGGAACGGAGGAGAAATAAAGATTTCAGGATATTTTCCTGGACCAATAAAAGAACAGGACAAATAAACCAGTAATAATCAAGTTTGGAAGACCCAGATAGAAAATGTTCTTCTAGTATAAAAACAGGATTGAGCTGGATGCAGGGCCTCACACCCGTAATCCCAGCACTTTGGGAGGTCAAGGCCGGCAGATTGCTTAAGCTGAGAAGTTCGAGACCAGCCTGGGCAACGTGGTGAAACCCTGTCTCTACATTACAAAAAAAGAAAAAATTTGGCTGGGAGTGGTGATGCACACCTGTAGCCCCAGCTGCTCAAGAGGCTGAGGTGGGAGGATTACCTGAGCCCAGGAAAGTCCAGGCTGCAGTAAGTGGTGATTGTCCCACTGCACTCCAGCTTGGATGACAGAATGAGACCCTGACTCAAAACAAAGCAAAGCAAAACAAAACAAAACAGAATTGTATACCTAGTAATGAATTTATCTGTGTTACAGACAAAATGTGGAATCTAAGGATGTGGGTGTGTCCCAGCCAGTCCATAGGGAATGCCTGTGCTCATGTTAAGCTCTGGCTAGTTTGACAGTTGCTGGGCACCTGTACAGAAGGTGAAGCTTACAAAGGCCCTGCATACAGGAGTGTGCAAAGTTGGACAAATGAAGGAAATGAAGATAATTGGATCAAGATTTCTATCTGCCTTTACCTCTACTACTCTAATCCGCCTGCTCATCCCTAACCCCACATTGTTACATGCTCTTTTCTGAGAAAGAAAAAAGAAGAGTAAAAAGAGGGAGCCGTGACTTCAAACTACACTACAGTGCTACAGTAACCAAAACAGCATGGCACCGGTACAAAAACAGACACATAGAGCAACAGAACAAAATAGAGAGCTCAGAAATAATGCTGCATACCTGTGACCATCCAATCTTTGACAAAGTTAACAAAAACAAGCAATGGGGAGAGGGCTTCCCATTCAATAAATGGTACTGGGATAACTTGCTAGCCATATAAAAAGATTGAAACTGGACCCCTTCCTTACCCCATGTATAAAAATCAGCTCACAATGGATTAAAGACTTAAATGTAAAACCTAAAACTATAAAACTAAAAAATATGACAACTTGTAAGATAACCTAGACAATACCATTCTGAGCATAGGATCTGGCAGAGATTTCATGATGAAGATGCCAAAAGCAAATCCCAACAAAACCAAAAACTAATAAATGGGATCTAATTAAACTAAAGAGCTTCTGCACAGCAAAAGAAACTATCAGCAGAGTAAAGAGATAACCTACATAATGGGAGAAAATATTTACAAACTATGTATCTGACAAATAATATACAGAATCTATAGGGAATTTAAACAAATGTACAAGCAAAAAACAAACAACTCTATTAAAAAGTGGGCATTGAACATAAACAGACATATTTCAAAAGAAGACATACGTATGTGGCCAAGAAACATACAAAAAATGCTCAACACCACTAAACATTAGAGAAATGCAAATGGAAACCACAATAAGATACCATCTCAAACCAATCAGGATGGCTATTTTAAAAAGTCAAAAAATAACAGATGTTGGTGAGGTTGTGGAGAAAAGGAACAGTTATACACTGCTGGTGGGAATGTAAATTAGTTCAGCCATGGGAACTAATTAGTTCATGGGAACTAATTAGCCATGGGAATTAGCCATGGGAACTAATTAGTTCCAGTCATGGGAACTAATTAGTTCAGCCATGGGAAGCAGTTTGGCGATTTCTCAAAGAACTTAAAACAGAACTACCATTCAACCCAGCAATCCCATTATTGGGTATATACCCAAAGGAATATAAATCATTCTACCATAAAGACATGTGCACATGTATGTTAATTGTAACACTATTCACAATACCAAAGACATGGAGTCAACCTAAATGCCCATCGATGGTAGACTGGATAAAGAAAATATTTTTATAGATAGATAGATAGATAGATAGATAGATAGATAGATATGCGCCATGGACTACTTCTGTCATTAAAAAAAAAAAAAAGAACAAGATCATGCCCTTTGCAGCAACATGGACAGAGCTAGAGGCCATTATTCTAAGCGAACTAACACAGGAACAGAAAACCAAATACTGCATGTTCTCACTTATGAGTGGATGCTGAACATTGAGTACACATGGACACAAAGAAGGGAACAGCAGGTACCAGGACCTACTTAAGGGTGAAGGGTGGGAGGAGGGTGAAGATTAAAAAAAAAAAAAACTACCTATTGAGTACTATGCTTATTACCTGGGTGATAAAATAATCTGTACACCAAACCCCCACAACACACAATTTACCTATATAACAAACCTGCATATGCACCCCTGAACCTAAAATACAAATTAAGGGAAAAAAGGGACCTACAGCATCTGGGAGCCACAGGAGAGGTTGGAGCAGCATCCTGGGGTACTTCAGGGTCATTACATAAAGTACAAGGTCATCCTACCTCAGCATTCTCCCTCACTCCCCCACCCGCACACACAAGCTGCACTTCTCTGTTCTCTCCCCCTTTTCTTTGAACAGCTCTTGCTTCAAATGTTCTGATCTTCTCCAAGACCCTTGCCCCCAGCTGCAATGTTCCGTGTTCCCTGGTAGCACATGTGTTGGTACCTCTCCTGGCCTTTCCTAGTTGGTGCAGTTTCATCTACACGTATCAAGGACCTTACTTTAATAGCACATGTGTTGGTACCTCTCCTGACCTTTCCTAGTCGGTGCAGTTTCATCTTCATGCATCAAGGACCTTACATTAAGAGAAGCAGAATGTGTCTCATGTTCTCTGGATTCACACAGACTTCGTTATCTATGACATTTTTATTCAACCCAATGTACTAACCATCTGCTGTTTGTCAGGGCAGACAGAACTGAACGAAGCCCCAACCCTGCCTTCGAAGAGTTCCATATCTAGAGATGGCATTGACAGTGACAGAAATAACTATGCCACAAGGTGGAATAAGCCAAGTGTCATGTCAGAGGAAGAAACAAAGTGTCAGGAAGCCTGAAGGATGGAGAAGGCTGCCTCTCAGCTGTAGATGAGTAGCTCCAAGTTAAGTCTCAATCCCCACCAGAGCAGCTGTCTGAATGAGCAGGGTGGAGGGGTTAGGAGAATGCCTGTTCTGGGTTTCAGGAGAATAATGATTGATAAAATGGATGATTAGTCATCATTGAGCCATACAATGAGTTTGTCTGTTGACTTTTGTTTCCTAGCCTTGATCCGATCTTTGGCTCATGGAGGTAAAAGGTTTTGAGGGGTCTTCGTGAAGATCCTAACAACAATACTGTGTCTGCACCCAGTGGAAGTCCACACTGAGAGTAAAAAGGACTTGTATCATTTTGTTTAGCCACCCCAAGATTAACCCCCCCACCCCGAGATTTAGGCACTGGTGCCATTTGGAACTCCTAGAGGACAAATATGGAGACTGGAAAGCCAAGGGAGCCAATAAACGATGATAACAAATGACTCTCGAATACACGACAAAAAACATGCTCATGTTCTCTAGAGAAACTTCCCTGACCTCTTTCCCAAGTAAATCCTGTGTCCTTCCCTGTGCTCCTATATTCTCCTGAACTACTTCCTTCTTACCACCTATCACATATTGATCTATTCTTGTGGTTGCCTCCCCAACTGGAAAGTGAGCTCCTTGATGCAGAAACTGTGTTATGCTTATCTCCATGGAGGGGATGCGATGAGTAATATGGACTCAAGATGTGAGTAAACCGAGTATGGGTGAACTGGGTGTTCTGACATTCCACCCAAAAGGTGATTCCTCAGCCCTGATAGTGTGGTACTTCCCCTTCTCCCTCACACTCAACCCACACATCCAGCAGTTTTATCATAACGGATACTATTCTTGGACTCAATTCTTTGTAGCTCAGGGTTGCAAGAAGTGACAGCAAGGGTCATCCATGGTTCCAGGGAGCTCCATTCAGGGGGCCACCCCCTCACCCCTGAGCAGGGAAGCCCTTCTTTCCTCCTCACTTGTGGTCATTTAGAGGTTTCCACCTCCACATGCTCGACCACCGCTATATTCATAATTCCATTCTGGGCATTTTTACATTTGTCTTGTCATGTTATCCTCAACTTCCCAGTCTGCAGGCAGGCCCAGCAGCCATAGCAGTAAGATGACCTTGAAAATGTCCTGGTATTTTTTCATTTTCCTCAGCATATCCATGGCCTGTAGTTTTACCTGATCCCAATCTGTTTTGCCACTGAATAGATTAGGAAAGCAAAACCTAGAGAAGTGGAAAGACCTGATCAAGATCACACAGGATGCATGTCAAGACCCAGGGTCTTCAACTCCCAGTTCAGAGATGACCAGAGTCGCTCTACAGGTATGACCCTCTGAGATTACACATAGAGGCAATCTCTGATCACAACAGACTCAGTCAATCTGGACATGCTGGCCCCTCCTAGAGTGCTGAGACCACTGGGTGTTGGGGTCAAGAGGTAGCCTCTAGGAGGTGGGATGGGTAGAACTAGAGAAGCCCTGGAGGGCAAATGTGGAGACTGGAAAGCCAAGGGGAGCTGGAACATAGGGTCATTTGCCAAGATAAATAAACCAAGAGGCAAATCCTGTGGTTTTGTCAATATGGTGTCCATTTTGTCCACTTTGGAGGAAATGGGAGCAGAAGCTGAACTGTGAATTGAAGAAACAAGTACACAATTATCCCAAGTGCAGAATTCTTCAGGATGAAATTCATAGGACAATGAGCTGGTTGGAGCAGCTCATCAGTGACTGCCACACTCTGACTACGGAGCTGGCCGGCCCCACTCTTCTTACCGTGGAAATGGACCTTGGTCGCCTGCCACAGCCTGCTCTTAGTTGTGAAAGGTAGAGGTCAGCAACTTCAGGAGATGTTAAATTCCTGAGAGAGGGGTAAAGCCTCACCAGCAGTCATGAGATCAAGAAAACTTCCAGTATTCCTTGTGAAGCATCTTCCTGCCAATTGTTTCTGGCCTCTTTCCATGCAGGTCATAGGGAATACTCCAGCAAGAGATGAACATAATTCAGTAAAGCTTTATTGAGTACCTACTGTGTGACAGGCATTGTGTCCGAAGGTGAGGGTATGCACTTTAGATGGTGGTAGTAAAGTGTTAAGGAAGGCTTCCAAAAAATGTGAGATCTGAATTTTTTTTCTGAAAAAATATTTATAGGCCAGGCATGGTGGCTCATGCCTATAACCCCAGCACTTTGGGAGGCCGAGGTGGGTGGATCATATGGGGTCAGGAGTTTGAGAACATCCTCAACATAGTGAAACCCCGTCTTTACTAAAAACACAAAAACTTAGTTTGGTGTGGTGGCGTACGCCTGTAGTCCCAGCTACTCAGGAGGCTGAGGCATGAAAATCTCTTGAATCTGGGAGGTGGAGATTGCAGGGAGTCGAGATCGTGTCACTGCACTCCAGCCTGGGTGACAGAGCGAGACACTGTCTCAAAAAAAAAAAAAATTACATTAGTTTAGTTTTCTTTTATAGAAAATATACATGGTCATTGTACAAAATTGAGAAAATATAGGGAGGCATAAATAAGAAAATTAAAATTGGCCTATCATTCTGTACCTAGTTTTATATTTTATTATTGGTACTTAATATTCTTTCAAGAACTAGTAATATCTTTTTTTTTTTTTTTTTTTTTTTTTTTTGAGACGGAGTCTCGCTCTGTAGCCCGGGCTGGAGTGCAGTGGCCGGATCTCAGCTCACTGCAAGCTCCGCCTCCCAGGTTTACGCCATTCTCCTGCCTCAGCCTCCCGAGTAGCTGGGACTACAGGCGCCCGCCACCTCGCCCGGCTAGTTTTTTGTATTTTTTAGTAGAGACGGGGTTTCACGGTGTTCGCCAGGATGGTCTCGATCTCCTGACCTCGTGATCCGCCCGTCTCGGCCTCCCAAAGTGCTGGGATTACAGGCTTGAGCCACCGCGCCCGGCCAAGAACTAGTATATCTTATTGTTACTTAATCTTCTGTGTCATTACAAACTTAAATATTACTCAAAAATGGCATAAGTATATGCATGATATTTTATTGCATAGATATACCAAAAGTATTTAATCATTCTGCTATTCACATCAGTCCATTTACATGGCTCTAACTATTCTCTATTGTAGATTGAACTGAGATTAGCCAGGCAAAGAGAGAGATAGGGGTATATGGGCAAAGAACAATAGACCTGCACTTGTTTTTGATGTAAAAAGGATGTATTGAAATATTTCAGTAATAATAAAATGGTAATAGTAATAATAGTAGATAGCACTTAACACAGCACTTACTATGAACCGGTAATGTTCTCTGCGTCTCATAGATATTAATGCATTTAATCCTCACAGTGGCCCTCTGAGGTAGGTGCTGTAACTATCCCCTTTCACACATGAGGAAACTGAAGCACAGAGAGGTATGTAACCTATGGAAAAACACACAGCTGACATACAACAGATTTGAAGCTGAAGCCAAGAAGTCTGGCTCTAGAGCATGAATAAATCAGAAAAGGGAAGTGTGTTGTATTATAAATTTATGTTAAAAGCATAACAGCCAAAATTTCTGTTATTCTAATGTAAAATGTCTTTGCTGTTTTGCATTTTGCATGTCTTTGAATGGCAAGATCCATGGATTTCTCTCTTTCTTAGAAAATTTGGGAAATTACAGGCTGGGCTTGGTGGCTCACACCTATAATCCCAGCATGTTGGGAGGCCAAGGCAGGTGGATCACTTGAGGTCAGGAGTTCAGGACCAGCCTGGCCAACATGGTGAAACCGTGTCTCTACTAAAAATACAAAAATTAGCCAGGCATGGTGGCACATGCCTGTAATCACAGCTACTCGGGAGGCTGAGGCGGGAGAATCACTTGAACCCGGCGGGAGGGGGAGCAGGAGGCGGAGGTTGCAGTGAGCTGAGATGGCCCCACTGCACTCCAGCCTGGGCAACAGAGCAAGACTCCGTCAAAAAAAAAAAAAAAAAAAGAAAAGAAAAGGAAAGAAAAACTGGGAAATTACACAGTGTTTTTTCTTAATTGTTCTAAATATGAATCCCTGCAGCTGTCATGGGATGGGCCCACATTCATAGTATTACACTCTGCCCTGTGGTTTACAACAAGGGGAAATTGTGCTTTACCCAAGTCAACACCTCTTTCATTAAAAGCAGGGAAGAGAATTGCACATTTAAGGAACCACAGGTAGAGCCAAAAGGCTGAGTCTTGGTTTTCAGGAAGTCTCAGCGTGGCAAGCCACGAGGCCAGAGAGGTAGACAGGGGTCAGGTTACAGAGAAGCTTCCATTTCATGCCAGAAACGATGCAGAATGTTTGCAAGATTTTTAAAAGGAGAGAAACAGAATGATTTTGAGCTTTGGCAAAATTATATTGGATGCTGCATGGTGGGATAAATTAAAAAGAGACAAAACTAGGCCAGGCGTGGTGGCTCACGCCTGTAATCCCAGCACTTTGGCAGGCCGAAGCAGGCAGATCAGATCACTTGAGGCCAGGATTTCAAGACCAGCCTGGCCAACATGGTGAAACCCCATCTCCACGAAAAATACAAAAAATTACCTGAGTGTGGTGCCACACGCCTGTAATCCCAGTTACTTGGGAGGCTGAGGCACCAGAATTGCATGAGCCTGGGAGGCAGAGGTTACAGTGAGCCAAGATCGAGCCATTGCACTCCAGCCTGGGCCACAGAGTAAGACCTTGTCTCAAAATAAATAAATAAAGAAATAAGAGACAAAACTTGAAGAAAAAACAGTTGCTAGGACCCTCTTCTAGTTGTCATGGTGAGAATCCATAAGAACCTGACAGGCAGTGGGAATGGTGAGAGGCAGATGCACGTAAAATTGAATGTAGACTAGAGTTGGTGATTGAACAGGTGTAGGAGATGACAGAGAAAGAGGAGACAAGGGTGACTCTCAGCTTTCTGGCTTGGAAGATTGATAGGAAGAGGCACATTTTATTGCCTAGAGAATATGGAAGAAGAGGCAAGGGACCGGGAGAGGGATCAGATCCAGTACCAAGACATACATCCTGACCTACTGCGCACATGCAAGAAATGGCCAGAGAAAATAACAAGGACTCGGGACAGGAAACAAGGGGCTGGCTGTGGAAAGAGGGGGCTGTGTCAATGAGACATTGTCTGTCTAAGATGCAAGACAGGGGACTCCAGGCTGCTGCTTCTGCCTGCAGGAAAGGCGGGGCCCACACCTGCTGCAACCTGACCACACAGACCACATATGAGAAAAGGAGGCCAAAGCTGGGCCAAACAGGGTGTCATCATCAGTGAACCCATCCCTGGGGCGCCTGCTGCCAAAGGCGCTAGCGGAGGGGGACACTTGGGGAAGTGGAGCCTCAGGGCCAGAATCTGGAAGGAAAGCAATGCCCTGCGCTAGAGAGCATGGGCAGCAGCGCACAGTGGGGAGGCAAGCCGAGCAGTGCAAGGCAAAGACGCCGCAGAGGACAAACTGCTCAGCCAGGATTCCCAGCACTCTGAACTGGGACGCTCTGCTGGACTGAGGTGGAGCCTCACATAGGCTGAAATGAGCCAGAACGCTGGGACACAAATCAAATCCCTCCATGCTGAAGGGTCCACGGTGTTGACTGCTGGCTACTTTCTGTCACCACCACCTGAGGAATCTTGGGTGGTCAGTTTCCCAAAGATCAAGACTGTGACACCATGACCTTTTCCTTCCTTTGTTTCCTTTTCTCTTTCTCTCCTTCCTTCCTTTCTCTTTCTCCCTCCCTCCTTTCTCTTTCTTTCTCTCTCTCTCCCTCCCTCTTCTTTCCTTTTTTTTTCTTTCTTTCTCTCTCTCCCCCTCCTTCCCCTTTCTTTCCTTTTCTTTCTTTTTCTTTCTCTCTCTCCTTCCTTCCTTCCCTTCCTTCCTTTCTGCTTGCCTTCCTTCCTTCCTTCATTCCTTTCTTCCTTCCTTTCTTTCTTCTTTCCTTTCTCTTTAAAGCAAATCATAACCTTTATATCCAAGTTACTGAAAATGTCTTTCTATAAGTTTAATTTACATTTCTCTTTCAAATTATATCTTTATTGGGACCGTCAATTCTTTTTTTTTGTTTCTGAGACAGAGTCTCCCTCTGTCGCCTAGGCTGGAGTGCAGTCTCCCTCTGTTGCACTAGGCTGGAGTGCAATCTCGGCTCACTGCAACCTTCTGGGTTCAGGTGATTCTCTTGCCTCCATCTCCCGAGTAGCTGAGACTACAGGCATGTGCCACCATGCTTGGCTACTTTTTGTATTTTTTGTAGAGACAGCGTTTCACCATGTTGACCAGCCTGGTCTCAAACTCCTGGCCTCAGATGATCCACCCACCTCAGTCTCCCAAAGTGCTGGGATTACAGGCATGGAGCCACCATGCCTGGCTTCCATTCTCATTTTATTTAAAGATTCTTCCTCAGCTCTGGAGACCAGTCACACTTCTGACTCTCTCTCCTGATTTTGTGTGTGTGTGTGTGTGTGTGTGTGTGTGTGTGTGTGTGTTTCTTTTATTTTAAGTTCAGGGATGCATGTGCAGGTTTGTTACGTAGGTGAACTTGTGTCATGGCGGTTTGGTGTACAAATGATTTCATCACCCAGGTATTAAGCCTAGTACCCATTAGTTATTTTCCTGATCCTCTCCCCTCTCCCGCTCACCATGGCCTTTCTTATCCTACCCTTCCCATTAGTATTTCAACTCCATAGTGAGAGTTCAGGCATAACACATATTGTTAGTCAAATTAGTGATTTATTTATTCATCAAATAGATTATTATGCTTCACTATATGTCAGGTTCGTGATTATCACTAGAGATACACTGGTAACTAACACAGACAGTGGAATATAAAACTGACCAATTCCATTTGCATGACCCTGAGTACATTATTTCAAGTGGGAACATCAATTTACCACCTAGGAAATGCCTAAGACCCTCCCAACTCAACCCCGTCTTACATCTCCCTTACATTATTCATTCAAGGTATATAAATTAAGCACATGCTACGTATGCAACCATATTTCACTCCAAGCAAAAACACATGGCAAAGGGATATATGTCCTGGTTTGGGGATTGATAAAGTCTTACAAATATATAAACACTGAAATAGAATTATATATTCAATAAATCACCTTTATTATAAAGACCACAATAATAAGAGATAGAGACTAGGTCTGGAGGCTCATCATGTTATAATCATCATGTGCTAGGATTTGGTTTAAATCAACCAACAAGACATGATCTGAAGTTGGTTTAAAATCTAAGAAGACACTCTAAAAAATCTGCCATTATACGATTGTTGTGAGGATCAAATATAATAAGTTGTGGTACAGAACGTGTAGTGTGTTGTACCTAGAGTCAGACTACCTGGATTTGAATCCCTGCTCTGCTAGTCATCAGCTTTATGGCCTTAGGAAAATTGCTTAACCTCTATTTACTTTGGTTTCTTCACCTGTTCAACTGAGAAAGTATAATGGCAACTAAATCATAGGGCTGTTTTGAAGAGTAACAGTTCAAATATGTAAATCCCTATTGTGGAAACTGGTGCATGGTGGTCTCTCAGTAAATATTACTTATTGTGAACTAAAATTTGTGTAGCTGCTAATCTATCATTAGCACGAAATAAAAGTTTGTTTCCAAACTCCCACATTGCCTTCATTAAACTGCAAATTTCTTGAGAAAAATAAACTAAAATAAAATCAACAGGACATGGTCTAGATTTTTGAAAAGAAAGTTGCATAGATAACTAATTATAACACACTGTGCAGTAATCACAGAGGCAGAGGATGCCCCTAACCAGAACACTGACTGATTCAGCAGTTTCCATTTCCTTTTCTGGCCCTCTGCAACTCACAGAAGCCAGCTCTCAGCAACGGAATCACGAGTATGGAGGGGGTTCCCCTAAGAAGTGAGTGAGGGAATGCAATTCAGGGTATCAACCGAGAGCTGGGAGGCAGAGGGTGGGGTGAGAAGCAGGCGTTGCTGTGATGTAGGTTTCTAATGAAACAAGTGGCAGACATACCTTTATTTGGAACTGGTAGCAATAGGGGAAGATACGTGGATGCCAAAGCTCCGGTGAAACCTACCACGGCCCCTGATCTTGCCTCTGCTTCTCCTCCCTCAGGACTGGCACTAGCCATCATTGGGGTGGGATGGAAACAGAGCTGATGTGAATTAAAAGACCTAACTCTACAGACAGAAAAGACAGAATTCCAAAGGCGTGGTCCCACTTGGCTTCTGTCCTCCGTTGTTCTCCAGCATCAAACGTATCAACTCTAATCCCTTTGGGGAGAATTCAAGGCCTGTCCTGGTTTGGTCCCAATTTAGCTTTATTGTCCGTATTCGCCCCCACCGCTCTGCAGCTCCACTGAAGCACCCCCTCCTTCCTCTGAGCCCACAGTGTCACACCCAGGACTCTGCCTCAGCTGGGCCTCCACTGCCCACCCATCTATAGATGCCTAAATCCCGGGCAGTTATCCAGACACAACTAAAGTTCCATCCCTTCCATGAAGCCTTCCCCAACCCTCTGGTGGAAGGTCACTTCTTCCCCTCGTGGGGTTCTGAGCTTTCATTTCTTTTTCTGTGAGGAGTCTTAGCACTTTCTGCTAAGTGCTACAATTACCTGTTCACATACTCTACCTGCCCCCATGAGACCAGGGGCATCTCAGAAACAAAGATTATTAAAACCAACTAAATCTATTTCTCACTATAAAATGAGGTATGCTGATTGATTGTGAAACAATAAAGTATGGAAAATTTTTAAAAAGCATATAGATCTGGCTGAGAAGGTAGAGACCCTTCCACACCACTGAAATTATGTATTGAAAAGAGTAAGGAAAAATCTGCTTCAGTTTGGCATGATTTATGTAAGTACAGTATAGGATCCTTAAAATGGTTCAAAGAAATGGAAAATCAAGACTTCATTTTGGCAAAGGCCGTTGAACAGAAACTTTAGCGTATTTATCAGTAATTTATTTCAGATTAAACAACTGACCACAAACCACTTTTCAACCAGTGATGCTGGAAATGTTTTAAAACAGAATTAGTTCATAAATTTGTGGGCTGACCAAGAAGGTAATAAAGTCTCACTAAATAAAACGAGAAAATTTCAGAAAAAGAAAACAATAAGAAAATAAACCACCCATGGACCTAAGCACTGTTCATTCTTCAAGGCATGTTTTTCCAAGCCCTTTTATTCTTTCCATGCCTAGGGTTGGCATGGCATATATATATATATATATATATATATACAATTCTTCAAATTTTATAGATTTGTATAATGTCGTATCTTGCTTTTTTAAACCACTGATGTTATAAGCATATTTATGCCACTTCATTCATTTTAGAGACTTAATAATAAACGATCTAGTGGATAATTTATCATCCCCTGATGGAGAGAAATTAGCTTTGCTGAATTTAGAGTTATAAATGATGCTGGGTCAGGTGTCTTTATGTTTGAAGATGGCTCCATATTTGGGCTGTTTCCACAGAACTCTTTCCTAGAAATGTTTTTTCTAGGTTAATGGCTACAAATATTTCTAGGCACCTGACATACTGACACCCACCTCTGAAGTATTTTTATGATCCACAACTAGCGTTTAACACAGCGCCCTAGTCACTCCGTGACTAATAAATAGACAAATGACTGAAACGTGACCTCATGCTTTCTATTCCTCAGCTTCCATTCAGTTCCTTGCCTCTGGGAGGAGGGGGGATGGTGCCGCCCTCCACAGCATCACCCCATCAACCCTACCCCTGTGGTTATAGCAGCTGAGGAAGCAGAATTGCAGCTCTGTGGGAAGGAATGGGCCCGGAGAGTTCACGTGTAGACCAGTTCTTTTTTTTTTTTTTTTTTTTTGTGAGACAGAGTTTCGCTTTTGTTGCCCAGGCTGGAGTCCAATGGCATGATCTCAGCTCACCACAACCTCTGCCTCCTGGGTTCAAGTGATTCTCCTGCCTCAGCCTCCTGAGTAGCTGGGATTACAGGCATGTGCCCCCATGCCTGACTACTTTTGTATTTTTAGGAGAGACAGGATTTCTCCACGTGGTTAGGTTGGTCTCAAACTCCTGACCTCAGGTGATCCGCTGGCTCGGCCTCCCAAAGTGCTGGGATTACAGGCATGAGCCACCATGCCTGGCCGCATAGACCAGTTCTTATGAGAAAGGACCAGCTAAGAATAGCTTTGGGTTGACACACACTCCTCTTCACACTCACAGGAGAAACCATTTCCCCATGAAGCTAGAACCAGTCATGAGTTGAGAGTTGAGAGTTAGAGATTCGCTCAGAGATGCTATTCTTGGATATCCTGAGCCCCTGTGGTCACCGGGGACCTTGGGTTGTGCAACACTCAGCATGACAGCATCACTGTGCTTAAAAATTTCCCTCCTCACCCCCAGATTCCATTTCCCCATCCGCCAGGGCTGCCTATAAAGAGAAGGAGAGATGGCTTCAGACTTCAGGAGGACACAGGCAGCAGAGAGGGGTCAGTCCCTTCTTGGTTCTGCTGACACTTGAGCCCACATTCCATCACCTGCTCAGAATCATGCAGGTCTCCACTGCTGCCCTTGCCGTCCTCCTCTGCACCATGGTTCTCTGCAACCAGATCTCGGCAACACGTGAGTCCGAGTTTCGTTGTGGGTTTCACCACTATCTGGCCACGGTTAGACCACATCAGTCTTTTCTTGTGGCCTTAGAGCCCCAAGAGAAAAGAAGGAGCTTCTTAAAGGCTGCCAAACACCTTGGTCTTTTTCTTCACGACTTTTATTTTTATCTCTAGAGGGGTCTTAGCCCTCCTAGTCTCCAGGTATGAGAATCTAGGCAGGGGCAGGGGAGTTACAGTCCCTTGTACAGATAGAAAGACAGGGTTCGAAACAAACCAGTTTACAAGAGGCAGAATCCAGGGCTGATTCCTTCCCACTGGGGCCTGTTGTTCACTCTCCAGCTTACCCTAGGTCTCTCAGGAGCCCTGTCCCTTGGATGTCTTATGAGAGATGTCCAAGGCTTCTCTTGGGCTGGGGTATGACTTCTTGAACCAGAAAAAATTCCCTGAAGAAAGCTGAGATAAGAGAACAGTCTGTTCAGGTATCTGGATCACACAGAGAAACAGAGAACCCAGTATGAAGAGTCAAGGGGAAAGAAGGAAATAGAAACAAGGAGACATTTCTCGGCAAAAACGCCCAAGTGCCTTCTGGTCACTTGGTCTGAGCAAGCCTGCCTTCCTCAGCCGCTCGGGGATCAGAAGCTGCCTGGCCTTTTCTTCTGAGATGTGCCTCAGGCTCATTCTCTTCCTTTCTCTGCAGTTGGTGCTGACACCCCGACCTCCTGCTGCTTCAGCTACATCTCCCGGCACATTCCACAGAATTTCGTAGCTGACTACTTTGAGACCAGCAGCCAGTGCTCCAAGCCCGGTGTCATGTAAGTGCCAGTCTTCCTGCTCGCCTCTAGGGAGGTAGGGAGGGTCGGGTGGGGGCAGAGACAGGCCAGAAGGCCATCCTGGAAAGGCCCAGCCTTCCGGAGCCTATTGGGGGTACACGACGCAGGGCTCCGAGGTGTGACCTGACTTGGGGCTGGAGTGGGGCAGGTGTTACAGAGTCAGGAAGGGCTGTCCCAGCCCGGAGGAAAGGGACAGGAAGGAGTCAGCAGGACCCTCTGAGAGCCCCCCGCCCGGAGTCCCTGAGAGAAGCTCTCTAGATGGAGACAGGCAGGGGTCGCTGAGAGAGGAGCATGCCCTGAGCTGCGCAGGACAGAGAGCGGGATGGAGGGGCCATGGAGGGCCCAGGATTCCCCTGCTGGATTCCCCAGTGCTTAACCTTCCTTCCTTCTCCACAGCTTCCTAACCAAGAGAGGCCGGCAGGTCTGTGCTGACCCCAGTAAGGAGTGGGTCCAGAAATACGTCAGCGACCTGGAGCTGAGTGCCTGAGGGGTCCGGAAGCTTCGAGGCCCTGTGACCTCGGTGGACCCAGTGGGGAGCGGGAGCCTGAGCCTTGGGAACATCCCTGTGACCTCCACAGCTACCTCTTCTATGGACTGGTTGTTGCCCAACAGCCACTGTGGGACTCTTTTTAACTTAAATTTTTATTTATTTATACTATTTAATTTGTGTAATTTATTTTCGATTTCACAGTGTGTTTGTGATTGTTTGCTCTGAGAGTTCCCCTGTGCCCTCCCCCTTCCCTCACACTGTGTTTGGTGACAAGTGACTGGCTGTCACTGGCCTGCTGTAGACAGTCATGGTACCAAAGCCACCAGACTGACCAATGTGTATCGGATGCTTTTGGTCAGGGCCGTGATCGGCCTGGGGAAATAATAAAGATGCTCTTTTAAAAGGTAAACCAGTATTGAGTTTGGTTTTGTTTTTCTGGCAAATCAAAATCACTGGTTAAGAGGAATCATAGGCAAAGATTAGGAAGAGGTGAAATGGAGGGAAATTGGGAGAGATGGGGAGGGCTACCACAGAGTTATCCACTCTACAACGGAGGCACAGTTCTGGAACATTGAAACTGCGAATATGTTATAACTCAATTTGTAATATGCATGCTCTAGGAGAATTCGCTACTTGAATGGATACCATTAGGCAGAGTATTCTGTAGCACATATTCATGATGAATCAAGCTTTTAATAGCAATTACTTACATTGTTGAGGCTTACTCCTACTGAGTGCTTTTTATGCATTGTTCATTTAATCTTACCAATGCAATAGTACAGCTTAAGTACTCTTTTTTTGTTGTTGTTTTGTTTTTTTTTTGAGATGGAGTCTCGCTCTGTCACCCAGGCTGGAGTGCAGTGGCCGGATCTCAGCTCACTGCAAGCTCTGCCTCCCAAGTTTACGCCATTCTCCTGCCTCAGCCTCCAGAGTAGCTGGGACTACAGGCGCCCGCCACCTCACCCGGCTAGTTTTTTGTATTTTTTAGTAGAGACAGGGTTTCACCGTGTTGGCCAGGATGGTCTCGATCTCCTGACCTTGTGATCCGCCCATCTCGGCCTCCCAAAGTGCTGGGATTACAGGCTTGAGCCACCGTGCCCGGCCAGCTTAGGTACTCTGAATACTTCATTTGACAGAAAAGTAACCCAGGGCTCAGAAAGGTTAGGCAACTTGGCTGAGGTTACACAGCACGTAAAAGGTCAATTGCATTCCAAACCTGGACTTTTACTGAACTACAGACTATGCTGTTAACCACTGACAAATGTATGTCCCCAAACATGATCCCCCTATACTCAAATCTTACCCTATTCTTTAACAGATGATATTTCATCCATTGCAATCACTTCCTGTCAGCATTCTGAGTTGATATAGAGTGTTTGAGAGTGATTGTTTAAGCCACTTACATCAAGAGCTTTAAGTGTAGACCCGGGAACTGATATTTTAATCAAGCTCATGAGGTATTCCATAGCCTGTTAAAGACTGAGAGCCACTATCAATAGAATTCACCACTGTTTTCTAAATGTGGTAAGTATCCGCATATGGCAACAGGTGTATTATACATTATTTCTCTAGAATCTACACTCTACAAAATAAATAGCTAATGTTAGAGAAGGAAAAGACGTCCAGCTTCTGTGTGGAACAGGATGCTGTCTATAGGTTTACTGTGAAAGGTAAGTTATTTATTAGATGAATTGCTTGCATTATATGTACAAGAAGTGCATACTAAGTTAGGGTCCTTTTTGCAGAAGAAAGAGAAATTCAAAATATTTGTGTGAAAACCAAACGTGTTAATTTTTGTGAGCTATGCTTATTTCATTTTGTTTAAAATAATCTAATTTTTGTGTCCAAACATGTTTAGAATTGTACGGTTGAAACTCTTTAAAGTGTAATTAAACACTACTACTTAGCAAATATTAAAATGCACATACTATGTGACCTACATTCCATTTGACCTGATCCCATTTCTAGGAATCTGCTTTATAGAAACACTGCCAAAAGCTAAGAATATGTAGACATGAGGATATTCTTTGCAGTGTGGTTGGTAAAGAGCAAAGAAATGCAAAGAGTCATCAGTAGGGGATTAATCAGTAGAGCATTAAGACATCCAGTGGCACATTCTGCAGTCAGTGAAAAAAAAAAAAGCACACATCTGTATCTGTGGAAACTGTCCATAATATATGTAAAAGGCATATCTATTTACATTCAGTATATGCATATGCATATATATTCTCTACATATGCTACAGAACTATCTGTAAAGGATATTACTTTGTTTTTACTTTGAAAGCTATATACACATGTATTTACATTGGCAAATATTTGGAAAGATACACATCAAATAGCTAACTACTGTGGTTCCTTTGAGGAAATGAGGCTTTTTTTTTTTTTAAGGAATGAGGGTTTTTCCTTTTTATATTCTGCACTTTTAAAACTTTGAGTTATTTTCTGATTAGCTTGCCTAGCTTACCTCTCTGTCTCATCTGACCCTATTTTTGATGGGTGAGATTCCATCCATCACAACCACTTTCTGGTCGGGATTCTGAGTTATGCAGAGAGGATAGAGCTCAGCCTGGCTTACAGCATTTTGATGCCATGACGGCTTTCATGTAACGAGGGTACAGCAACAAACATGTCCTTTTGACAAGGCTGTTTCTCTCTCTCTCGCTCTCTCTCTCTCACACACACACACACACACACACACACACACACACACGAGCAGCTTTTGTCCCCATAGATGCAGTGAAGGTGTCATCATTCCTTCTTTATGGGCTTTCAGGAGAATATAGGTGCGTACAACACTTGCCTGCACTGAATTGTTTCTCGAGGCCCAGAAACCCAAAGCTAAACAAAGTTTAATCATGCCCAACATTCCCTAAATACGAATGTTATGAACAAACAGAGTAAATTGAACAAAGATCCCTGTTAGGGAATGGGAAAATGGGAATTGCATTTTTAAGCAGTTCAGCCAGTCTGACAGTCCCTAGCTCTCCTCCTTGGAGGAATGTCCTCCATGGACAATCTGAGATGTGCAATGTGGAGGATTTGCTTTCTGGAGGTTGCTGACTTCCCATCTGTGTGAGTTAGCCTGAGGTTGCCTTCGGTATTGTGTAATCAAGGGCTGTTTGGAACCAGTCTTGTGGTTTCTTTGGCAATGTGACTGCCTTCTAATGTCCGTAGGCTACTATTTGTTTCTGATCAATTCCATGGGCCAGGTAGCCAGAAGCAGAGAAGTTGTCAGTTACATAGTTCACATTTGCATTTTAACAGGGGTTGGGAATGTGCACTTTCTTTTCTCTTTCTTTTTTTTTTTTGAGATGGAGTCTCACACTGTCACCTGGGCTGGAGTGCAATGGTGTGATCTTGGCTGACTGCAACCTCAGCCTCCCAGGTTCAAGCAATTCTCCTGCCTCAGCATCCCAAGTAGCTGGGATTACAGGTGCCCGCCACCACACCTGGCTAATTTTTTTGGATTTTCAGTAGAGACGGGGTTTCACTGTGTTGGCCAGTCTGGTGTTGAGCTCCTGACCTCGCAATCCGCCTGCCTTGGCTTCCCAAAGTGCCGGGAATACAGGCGTGAGCCACTGCGCCCAGCCGGGGATGTGGACTTTCTAGTTCAGACCTCACTACCATTGTCACCCCGACCTCCCAGCCCCTGGCGAGAGACCTCTGCCTGCATCTTGGCCCATGTGGAGGTGATGAATATTTGACCCTTGGCTTCGATAGGTCTCTCATCTTCCTGTCTCTGCTCATGTTAACTTTATCTTAGAGTAGAAAATTCCACATTTACAGTCCTTCAAGTCTCCAGATGACTGGATTCTCAGTCAACAAGTTGAAAGGGCCTTTTTAAGCAAGTTAAATTTCTTCCTTTTTCAATTTTAGATGAGCCCATTTCAAAGTAGCCAAAACTCTTTCTTAGAGGACCTTACTGATGTAACACATAGCTACTAAATTCCAATATTCAGAATCTTTTTTTTTTTTTTTTTTTTTTTTTTTTGAGACAGAGTCTTGCTCTGTCACCCAGGCTGGAGTGTAGTGGCATGACCTTGGCTCACTGAAAGTTCCGCCTCCCGGGTTCACGCCATTCTCCTTCCTTAACCTCCCAAGTAGCTGGGACTACAGGTGCCTGCCACCGTGCCCAACTAACTTTTTGTATTTTTAGTAGAGACGGGGTTTCACCGTGTTAGCCAGGCTGGTCTCGATCTCCCGATCTCGTGATCTGCCTGCCTTGGCCTCCCAAAGTGCTGGGATTACAGGCATGAGCCACCACACCTGGCCTATATTCAGAATCTCTTCTATCAAATTCCTTAATGCTGCAACCTTGGTATTTGGCACAGGCTTTCGGCACCAAAATAAGCCAGACCATAGTTCAACCAGCACGTGCAACACTTTGTAATGGGGATTGCAAAAGGTAGTGTCCAGACAGGACAGCATGGTAAGTATCACCTGGGAACATGGTAGCAATGCACATTCTCAGCCCCACTTCCTTTCTTAATGGACCAGGGCCCAGCAACCTGTGTTTTAACAAGGCTCCAGGTAATTCTGATGCATGTAAGGTTTAAAACTCACTTTCATTTCACAAGGTCCTCACCAAGTCACCTCCTACTTTCTCGTTTCAGCCAGTTCCACACTTCAGTCAGGGCCTGTGACTTTTAACAGACCCTGTGTCTCTGCACAGATACAGATCTCTGTATCTCTCAGGATGCTGGCAGTTTCTGGGCAGAAAGCAAACAAGCAAACCCAACTCTAAGAGGCTTTGAGTAAACGCACCTTGTGGCTCCAAGACTCCAGGGCATCGAGGTGGCCCTAGCTCCAGGCAAGGCTGGACGCAGCAGCCGTGTGGTGTCTCATGAGTCCTCTTTGCTTCTCTTTCTGATCTCCCTTTCCCGTGAGTGGCCCTGGGTGGCTGCCAGTACCTGCCAGTGTTACGTGAATCCTTGTTCATTTTCTGCCTTGAAGAGTGAGTCTGTGTTCCCACTGGAAAAAGCATCACTAGGCCCTTTCAGATTTGACTGACTTCAGAACCCAGTTCCTAACCAATCGCTGTGGCTATGGGGATGGGTTTCATTGATTTGCTTAAGTTAATCAAGGCACATAACTTGAATCTTTGGGTTTAAAGAATTTTACATAAACTTAAAACCTGAGAATTGTGGGGAAGGGGGATTTCCCCTGAGGAAATGTGAGTTTCTGGCATCAGGAAACATGCAGAATAGATGCTGGTCAGGAAACAAATGTTTTCACTATAATGTGTTTGTCTTTTTCCTGTTAGTTTTGTCTTGGTGATATAACAGGCACTAATACTTTATGTGTGATAAACATTTCTTCTCCTGTGCTGTCTAGATTAGAAACTATTAGTCGTCCACTTTCCTGAATGACTTTATTCTTAACAAGATGCTGACTTGTGTACTTCCTGTTGCCCAATAAATCACTATTGCCCAAATCTAGGACAAAAGAGAGATAAAACTCTTCATGATATCAAGGTAACCACTAGAAAATGAGGCTACATACCCACTCCAGAACATACTGAGGAAGACAGAACTGGCCCTGCCACAAGCACTACCCACCTTCCTTCATACAAGCCAAACATCAGGCACTGAGGATGCAGGTGGAGATGAGAGGAGTCTTAGAACAATGAGTCCTCAGTAGAAATTGCCCATATTAAGGAAGAGAAGGGAGTCTTTTCACAGGAGATAGACAAAGGGGTAGACAAGGAGACTGCAAGCAAAGGAGACACTTTATACTTGCAGTTTTTATTCCTCCTCTTTCCTGGGAACTGCACCCACAAAAATACATTATGTGGGATTGACCACATCCCAAATGTTAGATGGGTCCTAATTAAAATAAGCTGATCTGCATCTTGAGTTTTTTAAACTTACCACAACATAAGCATTTCTCATGTCATTGCATTGTTTGTAAAGGCTGCCTAATAGCCAATCAAGGAAAGATCCCATAATTTTCTTAGCCATTTCCATATCATAGGCAATTTAAATTGGGTCCAATTTTAAGTTGCTATAAATATGCTGGGGACCAAATACACTTATGCATTGTTCTTTTTTCCCATATTTGAATTTATTTCTATAGAGAATAGATTCCTAGACATGGACCCTCTTGGCCAAAGGCTAAGAACACTTATTTCAAGGTTCCGTATGCATATTAGCACCCATATTAAACATATCTTTAGGTCCTTTGCTTAGTGCGTATCTCTCTTGAATGAACAGAGGTCTGGAAGCCTGGAATGAACAGATGTCTGAAAGCCTGAAATGAACAGATGTCTGAAAGCCTGGAATGAACAGAGGTCTGGAAGCCTGGAATGAACAGAGGTCTGGAAGCCTGGAATGAACAGAGGTCTGGAAGCCTGGAATGAACAGATGTCTGGAAGCCTGGCTATACTCTCATTGCTCAGTAGCTCAGGCTTCGCTAACACAGCTCTGTCCACCTGCGTGTGGTTTAAGTTGGGCTCTGCTGCTCAGGACTCCTGGCATCAGTGCATAAGTCAAGTCTACACCGTTAGCACAGCTGTGGGATAACGTAGAAGTTTCTGCTCTGCCAGGGGAAACTATGACTACAGAGCTTTAGTGAGGAGGAACTAGCTAAGTGGTCCTGGGTGACACCAATATCTCACCTCCTCTCGCTGTGGAAACCACTTCCCCATCAACAGCCCTGAGACAACTGAGCACTTGAACTATTCTTGCAAATACCCTGAGCCCTGTGGCTACCAAGAACCCCTCGCATGTGCGAGTCAACAAGACACCACGGTGCTTAAAAACATCCTCTCTCATCAGCCCCAGTTTCCATCTTCCCATGACTCAGGGCTCACCTCTTAAGATAAGGGGACACAGCTCGGACCCCGCAGCTGGCGACTGAGCGCCCAAGCCCTGTCCTCCTCTGCTCACACGCTTGGGCCCCCGCGTCCTCCTCATTCACAATGGCCCCCTGCTCCTAGGTCTCCTCTCACGAGTCTGTCTTTTCCTGCCTTTTGCTGTTGTTGACCTCTGACTGGGGTCAAACCACATCACCAAAGCCCAAGGACAGAGGTACCCAAGTGAAACAGGAAACTTCCTAAGGGATTTTCAAAATGCCCTGGGCTATCTGTTCAGGAAGATTTTCTTCCCCAAAAAGTTTTCACTTTCTATTCTGTAAACCTTAAAGGCAGGGTATGGTCTTGTCCTACTTAGGGAAGGAGAACATTGAGTAGGTTTCAATCAGGGACAGAACCCAGCTACAATCGCTTCCTGGTGACCAGCTGAGTCATGAAATCGCCACAGGTCTGCCTCACAGGTGATCTGCAGAGATGGCCTCTTGCTGGAAAAAATCTCTCTTAGACCGTATTATGTTCCCCCAGTAGAGCTGGAATAAGAGGCAGACTATTTAATTAATTGCAACTCCTACAGAGGGAGATGGAGGCCAAACCTAAGGCTCAAACAGAAATGGAAGGGAAAAGTGGGGAAGCAAGAACTCCCCAACTTCCTGCTGGTTCTTCTCACCCCCAAGTCCCCAACTTCCTGCTGGTTCTTCTCATCCCCAAGTCCCCAACTTCCTGCTAGTTCTTCTCACCCCCAAACCTCCAACTTCCTGCTAGTGCTTCTTCTCATCCCCAAATCATCCCCTGAACAGTACTGTCTCCATCTACTTCTGATTTTATCACTGGGTAGGAGATGGCTCGGCCGGGAGCGGTGGCTCATGCCTGTAATCCCAGCACTTTGGGAGGCCGAGACGGGCGGATCACGAGGTCAGGAGATCGAGACCATCCTGGCTAACACGGTGAAACCCCGTCTCTACTAAAAATACAAAAAAAAATTAGCCGGGCGAGGTGGCGGGCGCCTGTAGTCCCAGCTACTCGGGAGGCTGAGGCAGGAGAATGGCGTGAACCCGGGAAGTGGAGCTTGCAGTGAGTGGAGATCACGCCACTGCACTCCAGCCTGGGCGACAGAGCAAGACTCCGTCTCAAAAAAAAAAAAAAAAAAAAAAATAGAAGGAGATGGCTCACTTGTCCCCAGTGAAAAATGACCCAGGGTCATGTTGCTGCTTCCCTCAGAATGCCCAAGTGCCCAAGCACCCACGCATCTGCTGCTTTTCCTAGGACCCCCAGAAGACCCCTAGTAAAATGGTAGATGGCAATTATGAGACTCACAGCTGGTGCCAGGTAAGGGCTGGTGCTCCTGCCCATCTCTGGAGAGAGGCAGGACTCAGAGCGGAGCAGCCTGCAAGGGCACCAGCTGGTATGAGGGCCCTTCTGGGGACCCCAGGCCTTGGAGGTCCTATCTGGTGGCGGGACACAGGGAAGGGCCACAGAGCTGTTTTCTGGCCTGACCTGGGGTCTGCAAGGAACCAGGGAAGAGCTGCCCCTGGCAGAGGGAAGACAGGAAGTGTCAGCAGGAGGAGGCTGCCTGAGGAGACCCCCTGAGCCACTGAGGAAAGGTCTAGGGAGCTGAGGTTGGACAAAGAGTCCTGAGCAAGCGGACAGGCCCTACACTTGCCAAGGCAGACAGGAGAAGGCAGCATGGGACCAGGAATTCCCTTGCTGATCCCTCAATTTTTATAACTTGTCTCTTTTAACAGCTTCCAGAATGAAAGTGGCTGAGGCTGGCAAGTCTGTGCCACGTCCACTGAGTTCTGGTGCCAAGTGCATCACTGCCCTCAGAGTCGAATCCCTGAGTGACCTGGAAGCAACAAGACACTGTTACATCTGTGCCAGATTAGGAAGCAGGGACCCAGGACCTAGGGACGTCCCTTCAATTCCTGAACCTACCCCTACCCAAGCAACCACACTCTGGGACTCTTCTTAACATGCATTTTAACATATCTAGATTATGAAAGTTTTGTAATGTATTTCTATGTATCCTTGACTGCTTGTCGGAAGGGATCCCACAACACCCTCTACACCCCTTCCTCAGCCGCTCCAGTCACACACTGACACATATTCAGGCACATGGCTATTCTTTGCGGCTCTCATACAAGGTGAGTGGCTGTGTTTAGCTTTTTCTAGAGGACATTGTTTCAAAGCTGTCAACCAACAAATATTTATAGAACATTATTTATCATTTCACTGTTCATCTATGTAAAATAATGAATTCATTTTGAGTAAACCAGTCTTAAACTGTTGGTGATTCTATTGGCTTTGTTTTGTGACAAAACAAGGCGGTGGGATGGGAGGGGAAGAGTAGAAAACTCTGAAGAGGGGAAGTCAGCAGAAAGGAAATGACAATAATGCCTCTCCCCAAATAATGAAACACTATTTTATAAAACAATGATTATTTTATGAAGTATTATGCACCCAGTGTATAATGCATATGCACTAGGTAAACTCATGCTTGAAATATATATTCATGCATTTAAGTTTATTTTTCTCACAAGTCAAGCTCTCTTAAAAATTATTCACTCTCCTTCAAATTCTAACAATGTCTCCAAGAGCTAAGTTCTATTAATATTCCCATTTGATAGGAGAGGAAATGTTGGCTCAGAGAGTTCAAACAACTTGTCCGTGGTCACGCAGCGGATAAATAGTGTAACTAATATGCAAACCTATGAGCAGCCCAGAACCTCCTGGGATGGCTGTTTAAAATGCTCACAAGAGAATTGGGTTTGGATGTGGGAATCTAGATTTTTACCAAACCGCCAAGTGATACACATGCAAACTAAAGACAAGAAACTACTGAATTTGTCAATAAGAATTTTTTTTTTTTTTTTTTTTTTTTGAGACTGCCGCCCCGGCTGGAGTGCAGTGGCACAATCTCAGCTCACTGCAACCTCCGCCTCCCGGGTTCAAGCGATTCTCCCGCCTCAGTCTCCCCAGTAGCTGGGACAACAGTCTCCTACCACCACACCCGGCTAATTTTTGTATTTTTAGTAGAGACGGGTTTTCACCATATTGGCCAGGCTGGTCTCAAACTTCTGACTTTGTGATCTGCCCACCTCAGTCTCCCAGTTTTTTGTTTGTTTTGTTTTGGCTTGTTTCTTTTTTTTTTTTTTGAGACGGAGTCTCGCTCTGTCACCCAGGCTGGAGTGCAGTGGCGCAATCTCGGCTCACTGCAAGCTCCGCCTCCCGGGTTCACGCCATTCTCCGGCCTCAGCCTCCCGAGTAGCTGGGACTACAGGCGCCCGCCACTGCGCCCGGCTAATTTTTTTCTATTTTTAGTAGAGACGGGGTTTCACCATGGTCTCGGTCTCCTGACCTTGTGATCCGCCCGCCTCGGCCTTCCAAAGTGCTGGGATTACAGGCGTGAGCCACCGCGCCCGGCCTGTTTTGGCTTGTTTCAAGATGGAGTTTTGCTCTATCGCCCTGGCTGGAGTGTTGTGGTGCCATCTCGGCTCACTGCAGCCTCCGCTTCCTGGGTTCAAGTGATCTTCCTGTCTCAGCCTCCCAAGTAGCTGTGATTACAGGTGCATGCCACCATACCCAGCTAATTTTTGTATTTTTAGTAGAGACAGGGCTTCACCATGTTGGCCAGGCTGGTCTTGAACTCCTGAACTTGAGAGATCTGCCTGCCTCGACCTCCCAAAGTACTGGGATTACAGGCATAAGCCACTGCACCCGGCCTCAGTACGAATTTAACCACTCTTTTAAAAATAAGATGCACATGGTAATAGACATCTTGCCTGGGTATTATTTCCTAGAATTCATGCTCCACAAAATCAGTGGTTAACATTATAGAAAGGAAAGACAGTCAGCCAATATATACAACAAGACTTCTATCGTGAATGCAGAATTATTTGATGGATTGCCTAGACCGAGGTTAAGAAACTATGGTCTTCAGAACAAATCTAGCATGACCTGTTTTGTAAATAAAGTTTTGTTGAAACACAGCCACTCCTGCCCTTTTACACATTATCTATCCCAGCTTTCAAAGACAAAGGTGGAGTCACATTGTTGCAACACAGATTATATAGCCCACAAAGACAGTATTTACTATCTGGTCTTTTACAGAAAACGTTGCTAACTCCTGGCCTATGTTTTAGTATATACTTTTTTAAGTATAAGAAAGTTAGGCCGGGCACGGTGGCTCAAGCCTGTAATCCCAGCACTTTGGGAGGCCGAGACGGGCGGATAGCGAGGTCAGGAGATCGAGACCATCCTGGCTAACACGGTGAAACCCCGTCTCTACTAAAAAATACAAAAAACTAGCCGGGCGAGGTGGCAGGCGCCTGTAGTCCCAGTTACTCGGGAGGCTGAGGCAGGAGAATGGCGTAAACCCGGGAGGTGGAGCTTGCAGTGAGCTGAGATCCGGCCACTGCGCTCCAGCCTGGACGACAGAGCGAGACTCCGTCTCAAAAAAAAAAAAAAAACAAAACAAAACAAAAAAGAAAGTTAGACTGAGTCAAGATTCCTGCTGTAAAATGCAAGGGTGAGAAATTCAACATACTTGTGAGAAATGCAAAATATATTAACTTTTGGTAAGCCCTACTTACTTTGTGTGTTTAAAACAATCTATTTTTTAGTATCAAAAAGTGACATTTTGGTAATCAGCATTTTTGAAGAGCAATGACACGGTCTGTAGAAAAATTTAAAATTTACATACTCTTCAATCTGTCTTATTTCTAGGAAACTATTTTAAGATACACTATCTAAAGAAACAAAGGAGGGCCAAGCACGGTGGCTCACTCCTGTAATCCTTGCACATTGGGAGACCAAGGCAGGTGGATAGCTTGAGATCAGGAGTTCGAGACCAAGCTGGCCAACACGGTGAAAACTCATCTCTACTAAAATACAAAAATTAGCCGGGCATGGTGGCAGGCTCCTGTAATCCCAGCTACCTGGGAGGCTGAGGCAAGAGAATTGCTTGAGCCTGGGAGGCAGAGGTTGCAGTGAGCCGAGATCGCGCCACTGCACTCTAGCCTGGGTGACAGAGTGAGACTCTGTCTCAAAAAAAAGAAAGACACAAAGTGTTGGCACATAGCTGTTGTTTGCAGCTCTGTTTGTAAAACAATCAATATAGATAAATTCTTTAAAATATGAATAGTTTGAACCATGATGGTATAGCCACATCATAAACATGAAATTACTGAAAAGAATAAAGTACATATACATACTGAAAGGAAAGGTAGCTATGATATTAATGTAAAACTATGTATTGGCCGGGCACAGTGGCTCATGCCTATAATCCCAGCACTTTGGGAGGCTGAGGCAGGCAGATCACAAGGTCAGGAGATTGAGACCATCCTGGCTAACACGGTGAAACCCTGTCTCTACCAAAAATACCAAAAAAAAATTAGCCAGGCGTGGTGGTGGGCGCCTGTAGTCCCAGCTACTCGGGAGGCTGAGGCAGGAGAATGGCGTGAATCTGGGAGGCAGAGCTTGCAGTGAGCTGAGATCGCGCCACTGCACTCCAGTCTGGGAGACAGAGCAAGACTCCGTCTCAAACAAAACAAAACAAAACAAAAACTATGTATATAGAAAATACATTCCATATGTGTATCTCTATACCAATCTCTATATTACCACATATTTATTATATAACTGTATATATAATATTGCTTTAGTAAGTTATATATATTTACATAAGCATAAGGACATTTGATGTGATATATCCCAGTCTATTAAATGTGATTTCCCTGGCAACCATGATTTTTAAGAAATGAGGATCTCCGCTTTTCATTTTCCATTCTTTGTGCTTTGATTTTCATAAGTATGAGTATGTGATTTTTAATTCAAAAACCAAGATTTGAGAAGCTGGGGCCTTGCACTAAAAACTGGTTCTCTCTTAGTTCTCTTGAACCACTTGCTCTGGGTCTCTCATTGAGGGGACCAGTTTTGCAGATTTCAGTCTAGTTCAGAGAGCTTCAGGAATGTTCCCATCTGCTGTTGTTTTACCAATTGTATCAAGAGATCAAGGCAACAAACATGCCCTGTCTAGCTCCAAAGAGTATATTTTGACTCTCTCTCTTCCCCTCCACCCACACACCCACCTGCATAAATAGCTATTCTCATGCAACATTTTATAATCCCTTCCAATTTTGAGATATTCCTCCTCTAGCCCAACATCACAGCAAACCAGCTAGGGCAAATGTGGGGGTATTATCCGGAATCATGACAGTAGCAACCTCAAGGATGTAATAGTCCCATCTTCCCAGGGCTGGAGCGAGAGGGAGGGAAGACGATGTGGACACAGGGCCTGGCAGGCAGAGCGTTTCCTCCCCTTCCCTGCATGCCAGGCCCCTGCAAGATGCCAGAGAAGTGGCTGAGGTCAGGAGGTCAGGTGGACATATCTTGAGCTGTGCCCTGCACTGTGGGGCTGCCTCTGGGACAGGGCCTGGCTCAGTGGACCCATGTGTGCCCACGGTGACATGGCTGCTCTTCCAAAACCAACTCCCTCACTCTGACCTCTTGCCTTTCCCACCACGTGCCTGGAGTGCAGAGTTCTGGGAATCTGGTGGCCCACCCTGTGCAGGCGGTGCCTGACCACTGTCTTATTCTTACAATGCATATATTATTGTAGCTCAAAATCTTTTCACTGGGTCCTGTTTCTTGACACATTTCACTTGCATATCTCTGGGCCACCAGAAGTTTTGGTATGTCTGTCCAGTGGCTCTGGTTGTCCCACCTCTGCACCCCAAGATACCCATGGGGGCTAGGCTGGGGGCGCTGCCACACTGGGACAGGAGTGATGCCTGTTCTGTCCTTCAGACCCCTGGACTGTGATGGGCCCTCTGCTGCCGCCTCTCCACTCCTTCACCCGGCAGGTCCCTGAGCACCCTGAACAGTGACACATTTGGCCAGAAGCAAAAAGATCAGTGGGCACTTCCTGAGGCCGTGTCACTGTGCTGCCACCAGCTTCTGGGCCCAAACAGGTGGCTTCCCTGGCCCTAAGCCAGGGCTCCCACCAGTGCCTCCAGCCAGCCCTCTGTGGGGCTGCCCTCCCACCGAGTGTGACCTCTGTCCGCAGAAGGGGGAGGGCAGGAGGCTGATTCCAGGTCAGGGAGCTGTTGGGGGTCTCCTGGGTAGACCCTCCCCAGCTGGTGAGTTGGTAAAAGACAGAAACTGACCCCATGGTTTAGGGGCGGTTCCGACGGGAGGGACAGGTGGAGTAAGCCATGAGAGGAGGCCCTGGCTGGTGCTGGCACTGAGGGGAGAGATGTGGGATCTGGCTTTGAGAGGAGAGCCTCTTCCCAAAACCCCAGCCCTGCCCCTCCCTGGGCCTCTCAGATGCTGTTGCTGGGGCGGTGTTTGGGAGAGGAGATTTTGATTCTCAAGTATCATTCAGCCTGAAAAAGGAAGTTTTGACACGCGCTGTAATATGGATGAAGCCTGAAGACATTCTGCTGAGTAAATGAAGGTAGACACAAAAGTTTGACAGATACCGGTGATTGCACTTATATGAGGTTCCTAGAATAGTCACATCCATAGAGAAGGAAACAGAATGGCGGTTGCCAGGGACCGGGGAGGAGGAATGGGGAGCTGTTGTTTAATGGGTCCAGTTTCAATTTTGCAGGGTGAAGAGGATTCTGGAGATGGCTTGCACACAGTGTGAAGGTAGAAGGTACTGAGCACGACTGAACTGTATGCTAAAAATGGGTGGGTGGGTGGGGAGTGAAGGAGTAAAAAGAAATGGCTGAAATGGGAAATTTATATTTGTGTATTTTAGCACAATAAAAAAACCCCAAGAGTCTCCCAGGACTGGCAGCGCTCATTGAATGCTCACAACAGCCACATGGGGCAGGGACAATCAACCCTATTTACAGATGGGCAAACTGAGACTGACCCTTAGAAGAGCAGACAAGCAAGGGTGCACCCTAGGACGTCCAGAGGCCTGTGACAGTCCTGCTCAGCTCGCCAACCCTGGGCCCTTCCCCACACCCCAACCCCAGCTCCCCACACTCCAGGACCCCAGCCCTTCTGGGAAATGCACCACATCCTCCTCCTTGCAAAGCTGGATTTACACAGAGAAAAAACCGCTGACTGGGGGCGCCACCTTGGCTCGGGGCCTTCCAAACCCACTTCCAATGCCTGAAGGATATACCCCTAAGTGGAACCCTAAGCAGACCCCCCATTCTGGAAAGCACTCCGGAGGGAACTGATAATCCCTACCTTCAGCTACTGGTGGCACATTTGATGCTAGGGAAACTCCAGGCCCGCAGCCTGCAGGCCCTGGTGAGTGCCCAGGCCAGGGGCAGACACCCCTGCTGCGCGGGGGAGGGGCCCTGGAGAATCCTGAGCAGGACTCTCACCAGGCAAGGTCCACATCCCTGACAGGGCTAGGGTTTGACACTGGTTTTCTGGGTGACATGGCTGAGGCCACAGCTGGGCTGGGGCTGGTGGGATTGGGGAGAGGTCTCCCATCCCAGCCCCACCCCACAAACCGATTCCTCGCTGGACTGCGACCTCTTCCGGCCTCGGTTTCCCAGCCAATCCCGGCTGGCCGGGCCTGACAGGCACCCTCGGGGCGGGAAAAGGTGCCAGAGCGCCTGCCTGCTCCATGGGGCTCGGGGCTTGGTCCGGGAGGAGGGGGGTCCTTGCTGCCCCGGGGCAGCGGGCGCAACCGGTGGGCGAAGGTCCGCAGCCCTGGAGAACGCCGCCGCGGAGTCCACGGGCACCAGAGGAGGAACCGCCAAGGTTTTTCCAAATGACAAGCGGCCCAGCGGTCCTACTAGTTCCTCGGCCAGCTCGCCACCTGGGAGGCCGAACCGGCCCCAGCCCTGGGCCCCCTCCCCAGCCCGTCCCAGCCCCGATCCTACCCTGCTGTGCCCTCCCGGAGCGGCCGGCCAGCGGGGGGCGACCACGCTGCCGGCTGCAACGCGAGTCTCCCCGGGACGCAGCTCCGCCTTTCCCGGGAACAAAAGCGGCTGTCTGCGCCTGAGCTCCCAAAGGGCTGGCGGGCAGGGAGTGGGCGCCACACCGGCTCCCCGGAGCCCAGCCCCGGAAATGGCACACCTCAAGCTGAAGCCCCCAAACTTCCCACCTCTCCGGTCCGGTAGGGGTAGGGGTCGGGGCCGGTGGGCAGGGCGCGGAGACTGCACGGAGCGCTTAAGGGTCTGTGGCCTAGAGGCGGGGGGTTACGGAAATACCAAGGGAGAACGCGACCACGCGAGGGGGAGGGACAGAGGGCACCCCGAAAGCGGGGACTGCCAAGCCGGAGCCAGTGGAGGGGTGCGAAGTCGGCGAGTTGGAAACTTACTGCAGTCGTCCACTGGTAGCCTTTGACGTCCAGCTCGTCCTCTGGCGGCTTGGCGGGAGGCTGCACAGGGCTGGAACCCGGACTGAATCCTTAGACTCCCAAGAGATGGTCCCCATCCTTGTCGTCATCGCGGGAGCCGTCGGAGGGGCGGCAGGGGCAGGCGCTGGCCGCGGCCCAGCGCTCGGGGGCGTCATGGGGCAGCTTCCGCCGGAAGTGAGGGAAGTAGCCAGAAATCGGCTGGACGGACACATGGGGCAGGGGCACATATCGATGGCCACGTGCTCCTGGATGCAGATGGTCGCCTTTTCCCTGGGCCGCCGGGGGTTCATACAGGCAGCGCCGCCCCGCCTGAGCGGAGCCTGGCCGGCAGCGACCCCGGCCCCGGGGCGGCTCAACAGGCCCTGCGGGCGCCAGTGAGTGCCATGGGCGGGCAGGCAGGTGGCCGGCCCAGCCCAAGTCACCCGGCAGCAACTATGCAGGGTGAGTGTGCAGGCAGCGCAGAGCGGAGAGAGCTGCGCGGGGCCACACTCACTGGCACTCACACTGGCGGGCACGCAGGCCTGGGACCTAAGGCGCACACGCCCTCGGGACAAGCAGGGAGTCAGCAGGACAGGGAACCGCAGAATGCACACTCACACGTTCCTGCAGGTGCCAGCACATGCTGGGCTCCGTTCTCAAGGGACACACGCAAGTGTGCAAGGACAATGCAAGTAGTGGAAGCATCCACTCGCTCACACCTGTAGGACACACACACACACAAACACATGCACAATACAGAGTTGGTTGAGGATGCTGTAACACAGTACACCCCCTAATGCACGCCCGCGCGTGCGCACACACACACACAGGTGATCTGCCCAGGGCAGAATCTTGCATACCCCCAAGCACCCCTAACAAGACGCACAAACATGCACCCACAGAAGTAATCAGGGGACCCTGGGCACAACTCCCTCTCTCCTTCCCCATCTACCAGGACATGGAGTCACACTCCTAGGCATGTGTGGACAGGCTGCCTACACACAGGCAGCACATGTACATGCTCAACTGTGCAATGACACTGCGGGCACAGTCTGTGCACACATATTCTCAGGTCACATAAACACAGCACTCTGTAACCTCGAATCAGTCCCTCACTTGGTCAGTGAGTGGTCTGAAGCACTGGGACAAGGTGACAGAACCAGGCCAGGGCCTGGTCAGGAGGCATTGAGGGCAGGGCCTGGGAAGTGAGTCATGTAATGAGGTGAGGCGCTGCCACCCCCGCCCCCAACCACCCGCTCCAGGCCTCCCACATAATCAGGTCACTAAACAAATCGTAGAGGGCCCAGCCCCGGCTATTGCCTGGCTTTCCAGGAATAGAACTCAGTTGCAAATGGCTGCTGCTCGGACAGCTGTGTCCCCAGAAAGCCCTGGGCAAGGATGGTATCCTGTTTACCCTCTGGTTTCCACTGACATATTTATCTACCAACATTCTGTCCAAGTATCCTCTTCTGAGCCCTCACCAGAATCACCCTTAATGAAGAGTCACAGGAAGAAGACGGCCACCCATGCATCAGGAGACAGGCCTGGAACAGAGCCTTCCTGCACAGCCTCAGAGGGACCCACCCTGCTGACACCTTGATCTTGGACTCATGGCCTCCAGGACTGCGAGACAGTAACATTCTGTTGTTGAGGGTGCCCAGTCTGTGGTCCTGTAAAACAGCCCTAGGAAACTAACGCAGCCTGTTAGCCCACAGATGGTGAAGGGATGGAACGCGCAACGGAGCTCCAGGCTTACTGTCTACAGCTCCCAAAGTGCACTACGGGACCCTCGGGTGGGTGTAGGTATGCAAGGTAATTTTGGGTGATGCAGGATGAATAATTTCAATTGACATAATAATGTATTTATCTTGCTGGGTAAATCGGGTCCCCACCTGTTAGGAACCAGGCTGCACAGCAGGAGGTGAGCAGCCAGCCAGCGAGCAAAACCTCATCTGTAGAAACAGCCGCTTCCCATCCCTGTGCCACACCTTCCCATCTCTGTGCCACACCTGTGCTGGGCACTGGGAGAGACAGATGAGCACAGGAGTCCCGGCCGGGGGGAGGTTTGGGAGGAAGCCCAGAGTGTCTACTGGGAGCTGAGGGCTTGTGTCCACCTCAGCGCCATCCAGGTTCTCTGCGTGGACAAGTATAAGCTGAGCTGCCTGGAGTAGGATCAGCTGCTGTTGGTGGTGACCAGCACGTTCAGGAATAGAGACTGCTCTGGCAACGGAGAGGTGGGTGGCCTGAGGTCTGGATGGTCTAGGGGGTTTTAGGGTGCAGGAGGACCCAGGAAAGGGTCTGGGGGATGCAGGACATCCTACGGACAGCGTTTGGGAGTCAGTGCTCAGGTCACTCGGGGTCACTCAGGTCATTTGCTGGCCTCTGTCATATTTATTGCCATGTGAGAGTGCCACCTTTCCTATGACATATTTTATATATTTCTGTGAATGGCCTACCTGTTTATATTTACAATTTCGTGTTTAAAGGAAACTTTTATCACTCTCACAAATGGAGAGCCAACAA